>NW_019397208.1:0-57214 GCF_000591075.1 Eurytemora carolleeae
TCATCCTAATTTACTTGTTTCTCCTCTCATTATCATCCTAATTTACTTGTATATATATATATGTATGAAGGTAATATTTTACAGATTGATTAAAAAGGAATCTAATGACTCATGCTCCTGCTAAAGAAGTTTAACCCTCACACGTGAACACAAAGGATATTTAATGAAAAATTCAATTTTGGTGTTTTTTTTTCAAAATGGGTTTATTTTTCTTAAATGTACGGTTTGTATGGATTTTTTTCCAAAAAAATGTACGAATCGTACGGATTGTATGGATTTTCCCCCAAAAATTTTACGGATTGTACGGATTTGTTCTGAAAATGTACGGATTATTCAAAAAAGTTTTGGCCACCCTTGAACTGTGAGTGTCTTACTTTGCTTATACTTTCATTTCCTGTTATGGTGCTGTTCAGTGTACAGTGCACTAATTTTTTTTTTGTATTTAATATGACATCGACAACAACACTTTTTGTCATTTAAAAAAATATATATGCTGCAGAGGCAAATAAAGTGTAATAATTTATTGTATAAATTCATTAATGTGGAAGAATTATCCTGAATCAGAAGTCAGAATTCCGGAATTGACATCTTAGTCTGAAAAGAATTTATCTATTATTTCTTCTTTTTTGCTTCACAAACAAAAAACTATGAATTTCCAATTTCCCTTCGAATTCCTAAACAAAATGGCCGCTTGTCCACACATAGAAAAATGCGCGAGATTAGAAATTAATTAATTTTGGCGGAAGGAATGATGCAACAGTACTTTGTATTAAAGAAAGCATCATCAATCCTAGCAGGGTAGAATTCAACATTTTGTTTTTTCAATCCAACTAATTATTCATAAATCTGCTTTAAATGCTTCCAATTAAAATATTTGTTTAAAAGCCTTTATGAGACGGGAGGGAGGTCATGGGACAAAGGGGGGGGGGATAAATAGGTTATTCCTAGGTATAACCTTGAATTTTTTAATGTATTCCAAATTGCACTACAACAAATACTGTAATGTAATATAAAATGGCTGTTAAGTGCATTGTATTAAGTGAAATTTAAAGTCTACTGAAAGTTTACTGTAAAGTTTACAATTAAATTTACATTGAAGTTTACTTTAAAAACTGTAAACTTTACTGTAAAGTGTACAGCAAAGTGTACTGCAAAATGTACTGCAAAGTGTACTGGTAAAGTTTTCATATTTTAGAAGTATGGTACTTGGAGCTAAAGTAAAGGTAGAGATCTATCTAACTCCTGATAAACAATGGCAGATATCTACCGAGACAGCAATCAAGGTTGAAGAATTTTATCTAATACTAGCTTAATACCCAGCCTTTCCTGGAAACTACATTTTTCATATAAAATTTTAAAATTTAACCATTTCAACCTAACATGTTTATTCTGGATCAAAATTTAGGCAAATTGGTCCAAGGGTTCATGAGTTATGATCGGACATCCAAAAAAACAGACAGACAGACAGACGGACAAAAGGAAATTATTGGCCCAGCAGAGATGAGAGGGTTGACTATTGGTTGTTTACTTTTTATAGCTCAGGAACTAGATTTATTGTAAACAATAACAAATATTGTATAGAAGACGCTAAGTATTACTATTACTTATGGTATAAGTATTATTATTTATTGGCTTTTTCCAAGAACTGCACTTATCTTTACATAAATAAAGGATGATTCTAAAAAACCACACAAAATGCAAATTTTATTTATTGGGGCTAAAAACGGTGAATTCAAAGATTAAAAATATACCAATCTAAAGGTTTGTACATGACCTTTAAGTTTTTATATCACCCTTTAGTCTCTTATATCAATCGGACTCCCATATTTATCTAAAACGAATTGTTGTCATAGAATAAAAGCAAGTAAACGTAAACAATATCAAATTTTTTTGTAACTTTTTTTCAGGATTAATTAATCACGTTTTTTTAAAATTTGCTGATCATTTAATACTTTCTCAAGCAGCCATATCCTTAAGAATACTCAGCCAAACATTTGCGAATTAAGCGATGAGTAGAAAATCTCTTTTTCAGCCTTTAAGGATATTTCAGCTCCGTAGAATGCAGCTCCATCATCCTAGGGCACTATTTCGATTTAAGTTTGTTCATCTGTATTTTTTGTTGTGTCGGCCCATTACTTAATCTTTATATGCCTTGAATTTAGACTTTTTAAAATGTATTCCATGTTTTTGATTATCAAATTAACCACCCAATTAATCTTTCTTTTTGAAGTTATTGGTTTTCATTACCCTTTATAATTTCTCCAGCACTAGCTTATTTAGTATTTTGGATACCAACCTTGATCTGTCTTTTCAAGATGGGTTTAGAGTTTTGTCATTATTTTTTCCATCAATTAGTCTGATGGATCCTGTTCTCTTAACATTTATTGAGTTTTTGGCCATCTTCTATCTTCTTTTGTCGGTTAATTGTGAGTTTTACCTTCTTGTGTGTTTTATTAGAATCTCCTNAAAATTAAGTCTAAAAAATTGAAATTGTGTTTTCACTATTTACTTTATTTCATTGTAATTCTTCATCATATATTTTTCCAAATAAAGAAAACATTATTATTTTTTGTTACTTCCTAAACTTTGTTGCTTATGCAACATGTTTAAAGGGTTTGAAATGTATTAAAAAGCGTAATTTTGATAAATTGAACTTTTTTAAATTTTGATGACATTTCATTTTTTTTACGTCAGGCCAAATCTGTGAAAGGTTACGCAACCTATAACCGCAAACTGACGCAGAACAAGTTTAAGGTTAGTCTCATAGAGAAATAAAAACGAACAGTTAAAGCGTGTTTTATAATTCTCTCAATTGAATTCATATTTGTCAAATCTATAAAATGTTTTTCTTTGATATGTTACTGCGAAATTTAACTAAGGAATTTAATTCAATATAATTCAATTAATAAATGCAGAGTGTCCCTTTAATTCATGAATGCAAAGTTTCCCTTTAATTCATGAATGCAAAGTGTTCCTTTAATTCATAAATGCAAAGTGTTCCTTTAATTTATAAATGCAAAGTGTCCCTTTAATTCATGAATGCAAAGTGTTCCTTTAATTCATGAATGCAAAGTGTTCCCTTAATTCATGAATGCAAAGTGTCCCTTTAATTCATGAATACAAAGTGTTTCTTTACTTCATGAAAGCAAAGTGTTCCTTTAATTCATAAATGCAAAGTGTCCCTTTAATTCATAAATGCAAAGTATTCCTTTAATTCATGAATGCAAAGTGTTCCTTTAATTCATGGATGCAAAGTGTTCCTTTAATTCATGAATGCAAAGTGTCCCTTTAATTCATGAATGCAAAGTGTTCCTTTAATTCATGATTGCAAAGTGTCCCTTTAATTCAGAAATGCAAAGTGTTCTTTTATTTCAGGAATGCGAGGGGAAGCCTGAACTTCTGGATGATTGGGATCAACGCTTTGTTGTTACAACTCTTATCAGGTAATGAATCAATAAATCGATTAATCATTCAATCAATCAATAAGGTTTATAATTTATTTAATTAACTACAAATAAATAATCAATGTTCAGAAACACTGTGCAGATTCTACCGTTGTTTTTGAGATTGACAGGAAGCACATACAACCAAACCAAACCAAATCAAACCAAACCAAACCAAACCAAACCAAAACAAACCAAACCAAAAAAAACCAAACCAAAACAAAACTAAACAAAACTAAACAAAAATTTGCTAAGGAAATAATTGTTCTTTTCAAACTCTAATGGTTTAATCCCTATATCTTTGTTGCCTGATATCGTAGATCTGCAATATTTCAAGCTATGAATTCTACTGGGAAAAAGTTTAATTTTGAAAAATCAAAGTTCTGGGTTGCAAAGATAAAGAGTTTATCGAATAGAGTTAACTCGAGTCATTTTTATTTAAAAATTCGAATAAGATTTTTTTTGGAATACTCAGCAATATACAGATTTAGATAAAATCTGCTTTCATTTTGTTTTATGTGGGTTTGAGTGTAGGGCAAACCCCGCTGAGTTAACTATTACCTATACTGTTGGAGATATAATAGGTAATTGATATAATTTTAGCTTAGCTTTAAATATAACACAATTCCTTTCGATTAGAATACATGATTTATAAATCCTTTATGAAGGGTCACTTTGAATTTTATGTAATTAAAAGTGCGCTTACAGTCTCTTTAAGATTTCGTAAAAGTTCTAGTAATTTCTACAGGTTTTTAAGGGATAATACGTTTATATATATATATATATATATATATATATATATATATATTTATAGTGTAATTTCTTTATTTATTGGATATAAATGAATAAATTACACTTTCATTCGCATTCTTAATTAAACACACCTTGTATATATATGAAAAATGCACTGGAATAAGTAATTAATTCATTGATTGATTCACTGATAAACGTGCCATACAATTTCCTCTTTTAAAACATTTTTTTCTTTATTAAACTTTAATTATTAAATTTAAGTTTCCTTTTCATGAAGAACCCCCCCCCCAGGCCCTACATTTTTCCCATTTCTCTAACTAACTTGTCAAGTTTTCTAATTTATTCTAATAAGGACAAGATTTAGATTAAATTTAATAAAATCATGTTTATTTTCTTTAAGCTGCGCTAATTTGTGTCAAACTGTTCAATTTTCACCTAATTAAACATCAAAGTTTCGATCATAACTTAATTCAATAAAGTTTTTTAAAAAATATTCCGAAAACTTTGTGACCAAATTACACAAATAAACTTTACTGGATTTATAATGGAAAATGGTTTAACCTNCTCTCTAAATACTACTTTAAAACTTTAGATTTTTAAGAAAAAGAGCTAGTTAAGAACATGTCTGTTGGTTAATGAGTACATCTATGCTTAGAAGCCTTTTAATCTGTTATGGACAAATTTTAAATAGCCCTTCAGTCATACATTTGTAAAGCCCTCAAGCAAAGAATATAATTATATATATCACATATAAATATCTGCCAAAAAACTAATTCATTTACATATTTTTACACCTTTTTTGGCACAATTTTGATTGCCTCCATGCTTCACAATTTCCACAAAATTAACTTCATAATCGTGATATTTTCAAAAACTTGTGAAAATTGGAAAATTTCCAGGAACCGAACCTCCATACTTCCACTTAAACCCCTTTTTAGAAGGAGGTGGTGCACAATGGGGTATTTTAGAGGGTCATGGGGGGTGACTGGTTTTTTTTCACAATACTTCTCTTAACATGCATTTGTCTTGTGTTTCATGTTGAGAATAGACAAAATGAATATATTCATTTACAAACATTGTATGAATAGTAACTTGAATTGATTTATAATGATTTCAATTTATAATTACTTTTCCCGTTCATATATTTAACCTTAAATGGATCCTGTAAATTCGCAATATATTTAGATGTCGTCTTTGTTACAGCGAGCTTTTTGGAATGAAAAACATATATTTCATAGCAAAAGCACATAAAAGCACAGGGGGTTCGGGATAATCCAAATATATTAAAAGATTCTAACAGCCATATTTAGATTTAGGTCCTCCGGCAGCACCCCAAAACCTGAATGTAGTCAGAGTAGCGTGTTGAAAAAAAGTTCTCAATTTAATAGCGGGATTTTGGTCGAAATTCTCACTAAGAAATAACATTTAAACCACTTAGAGACTTCTCTAAAAAAAGTTCTAAGCGGCCAAGCCTTATTTGACATAAATAAGAGAATTTATGGAATAAAATAATTTTGACTGACCCCCCATAATACCTCACTGTGAGGAGGGAGGGTACAGATTCAAACAGAAGCGGTTTTTATGCTTTAATTGACGAGTCATCAAAAATTATAGTACAGAAAAAAAGAAGGAAAATAGCTAAAATACCCAAAATCAATACATCATACATTAAGTTTATTATTTACTTTTCAATAAATCTATACTTTTAGCCTGGAGGAAGTTTGAAAGGGTTCCCCCAAAATCCACCGGAGGAAGACGACATAGTATTGTTTAAATTCAAAAATGGCGGCAAATTTTGAATTCAAAACAAACACGTGACATCATGAAATGCACAATAAGAATAGAAATATATTATTTACTTTATAGTTCTATGTTTTCTATAACAATTTTTAAAGTATTTTAAATGAATCAGACTAGTATTATTTAATTTGCAACTAAGAAAATCATTATGAGTGAAACAAATGTTTAAAATGTCACGCCAAAAATGTTTAGTGAGCTAAAATAAGTCAATAATTGCTTTTGTCAAAATTTGATAATGTACATATTTATTTATAGATTAATGTTTAAATACCCACCCTATTCTTTTAAATGACATTTGTAATTTTGTTTGATCATGAATAACAGTTAAATAATGATGAACCATGATCATGTTCAAGCCAGTGTAGTTTGATTGTTTTAAGCAGCAACCTGGTTCTTATCCTGCTTTAAAATGTATTTTACATATTTTTGTGCAGCTTTTGGTGTAATCCAGATGTTCAAATTTGTATAAAGATTGACAATGTACAATGCACACTGAAAAATAACAAAGATTATGTATCTATCTAAATTTTATTTCATATGCGGTAAAAAATATATATTTGCAAATAAAATTTTTTTATATTCTCATATCTGGTATAGAGCAAAATGAGAGTTGTGGAAGTGGAAGTAAACATCTTTTTTAATTCAAAATAAGTGTTTTTTCTTTTTAACCTTAAGAATTTACGAAGACTTTACCTTATCTTATTTCTCCATTTCAACTTATCAAATAAAACCTGAATCATTTTTTCCTTTTTCTCTGTTAATTTTACTAAAGTTAGTTAAGCTTATTAGAAGTAAAGATATTCCTAATTATGAAAGTATTTAATTAGAAGTAGTTAAACTGTTATACTTCAACAGTTCACAATTTACACAAAAGCGATTCTACCATATGGGCAATAATCAGTTTCCAAAATTATAAACATTGATATCTAATTGATACTTGATCAGACTAAGCCTTTACTGGTAATGTTGAGAATCAGACATTGCCATCTTTGCGTGGAGGCCCAGTCACTTAACTTTCCAGTCCCTTGAAGCATAACAAAATGTTGTTCCTACTTAAAACGCCTTATAAAAAAACTGTTTTCCAAAAAACATTTATTAATTTTTAATCACCACACTTTACATTTCTTTACAGGGTTCATTGGAGACCTTGATGGACAATTCCAATCTCTTGAGAACTCTTTCAAATTTCTGAGAGATCCGTTTACTCGAAACCTGTTAAAATTTAATCTTTGTTATAGATGAATTTAGATGTACATTGGTAGAAGTTCATTTCAATTTTTCTTAATAAATATCAATATATTTTCACTGCCTGCCCTCTGTCAAAAACTATTTGAGGTTTTACAGTAAGAACAGCCCATCCCACTCCACATGTTTCCATATTTGCCACGCAGATCCGACCAATTTAGCTTGAAAGAAAGGTATGATCTGAATAAGCCCCACCTATGAAGAGGATAGGATCAAGTGACCTCCACACATTTCTGTTTTTTAACATCTACGCCAATTTATCATTCAAACTATCCTTGGTCTTTCTGATAGTTTAGGTAGGGTTAAGAGTACAATTACAGAGAGTTTCTCATTGAGGATACCTCATTGGGGAATGATAATCAGTAAGAACATAGTTTTTTAACTTCTCTTCCCGCATAACTGTGCACCAGGGGGCTGCTCCTGAGATCCAGAACAGCTGACGAGGAGTATAGGGTAAACCAGGTAAGGAGGGTTCCTCCCCTTCCCTTTTTACCAAGCGCATATATGCTCTTAACAAAATGTTTTTCCAATTAACTAAATTGATCAAAGTTTGGATTGTAAGTTTTTTTTTTTTTTTTTGGAAACTACAAATCAGGCAGAACAAACAAAATCAACTTCTATCAAATGAAAGGTAATGGAATTTCTAAAGTTCATGGAAAAAAGTTGAATTTTCAATAAAAAAATTGATTTGGGATGGAAAAAAGACAATATTAAAGATTAAATTGTTCCACCTGTATGCCTCCTTAAACCCTCCATTATCTGCAACATTCTCTCCTTGTGTGTTTATTCCATTTAGATTCATGACTTTGCCACCAACATTAACCGTATAGTTTCCATATTGGTCTAAATATTGATCCTGTTATTTGAATGTTATTGATGCTGCAGAAAACAAAAATTTATAAAAGTTGATGAAAACATTTACAAAACTTGACTGAATGTATATTTATTAATTATAACAATTATAAATTAACATTTACTCTATGGACCTGTCTTTTGCATTATTTAAATTATAGATGAAAAGTATTTTGAAAAAAGTACTAACATCCCTTTCAAGCATCCAGACTTACTATTTAACTACATTTGCAAGATTTGCAATATCAATTAATTTAATTTCAATTTAATTAGATAAGCTTCTCTCTCAAATGTCAACATAAATATTCAATTTTTTAAAAATAATTAGAAATTATGACATTCATGACATATTCATAAGATATGAGACCAATAATAATATATCTTTTAGCATAAAAGCTTATCTGCATATTTAAAAAATCCATAAACTGTTACCAATAATGCATTGGGCTCTCTTAAGGTATTTTTTCTTAGTCTCTGGTTCCCACCAGTTAACAAGGTTTCCATCACCATCCTTTTGACTACCCTGGTCATCAAACCCATGTGTGATCTCATGTCCAACTACCATACCAATAGCACCATAATTCATATATTTGGGGCGGTCATCCTAAATCATGAATAGATAGTATGCAGGGCTCAAACTAAATGCGCTGTTGTTCTGAATGTTTTTCAAATCCCGCAAAAACATACAAACTATGTGGATTCAATCAATGTAATTTTTGCATCATGGTGCAAGTTTACGCAGATCTACCACAGATTGTGTTTACTGAGGATGAGTGGTCATGCGCCAGAGGCTGCTGAAATCCTCAAAGGTTCTGAACAAGCTCAAGGCAAGCACCCCAAGGAGAAAAGCATAATCTGGTTATTCTCAGCTGTTAGTTTATTTTGTTTTCCTAGCTATTAGTTAGCTTATGGCGATTTTACACTTGTATGCCGATTCCATTCGCGCCTGATCCAATCAGTGTTCAGTCATGTGTTTGATGTCTATTCTGCATGGAGGTAACATCTATCTTTCTTTCTATCTAATCATCCAATTAGAGATAAATCCTTAAATCGGCACAAAACAGTAAATGGAAATAATCACTTCTACTTAAACTACATTAAGGACTAAATATTTAGTCTTTCATGTCAGTAGTTTCTCTTTAATGCCAGAAGTTTGTCTGCATATAAAATTTTCATTTATTTGATTAAACAATTTTAAACCTCCTTTACTTGTAAAAAAAGTGATAAATCAAATTAAATATCGATGTATTATTTTAGGAAAAGGATGACTGAGGAGACACCCTTGGCCGGCCATTTCTTTGATCACTGATATTAAGGACTTTAGTCGCCATTTTTGAGTGTGGTCTGAAGATTTAGATAAAATACCTGAAAATAAACGCCATCTAGTATGCCTGCCGGGAATTTTATGCTGTTTTCTTGAGAATCATAAAATGCATTTACAATAGCAGCTCCTCCATGTTCCTCCCAGCTGATAATATATTTATTATTCAAGATAGGAAATTTCTTTTGAGATCAACACTCAAAGCTTAGGCTTCTCAAAACAAATAAAAAGCACTAAAAGGCCCAAATATAATCGAGTAATAATAGTCTCACCAGAAATCTGAAAACCGGATTACATTTGTTTGCAACTTATTTGGTCGCATCAATCATTACATTAATAGACTTTGTTAACAAACCATTTATTGGTGACTTTGTTTAAAACTTGTAAGGTTAGGAGACTAAAAGTAGATTAGTAAAGTTATAAATAAAATTTTTGGCATCAACCTGTTACATTATATCTAATGAATATAGCTTATATATATATAAGATTTTTTCAAGGCTTTTATGGATAACAAACCTGCGAGGATCAATAATGTTCCTAAACTGCTTTGCATAGTACTTCTTAATAAAGTTCATATGAGTCAGATGGTTTACCAGAAAACTATCTGAAGACATCTCCAATCCTGGTATATTTTCATATTTTTAGTTTTTTGTAGAGTGACAGATAAAATAAATATCTAAAGAAATTGCAAAGCTAGAGAAACTGATTTAGTTAAAAGCTAAACATAGGTAAAGCAGATTGTGAATGCATAGTTTACCATATTAATGTCATTAACAACAATTACAGTTGGGGTACGTACTGCAGAACTGTTCTGAGGAAATTTTTGACTAAGTTTAACCTTTTATTATTTGTGATGTAAGATATTTTAATCATTAAACATAACCCACTGCTAGGGCTGGGCAATTTCCAACTTTTTAAAAATTGTTCCGTTCAATTCTAGAACCAGGGCCTAGCTAGATTGTTTTATCCTTGTTAGTTCTTTTTCCAATTGTTCCATCTACTTTCCATTCTGTTCCATTCTGTTCTTGGTGTTCTTAGTCAAGAATGGTCCGTCCCGTTCTGTTTTCTTTGTGTTTTTAGTCGAGAACGGTTCCAACCCCAATTGCCTTCCCTTCTTTGTTGAGAACGGTTCGATCCTCGTTCTGTTCTTTATTCCACTGCACGCTGAGATTATATTTATCGTACTGTGGACGACTTAGAATACAATTTGAATGTCAATTCTCTATTCACAAAGAAATATTGCACACTGTTGTTAGCTATGAAATTGAAATAAACGAGAAAAGATGAAACCTTTCTACATCTTAATGCAAAATCCAGAACAATTTAGAGCAAAGTTTAGAATTGTATGAATTTTGTTTATAAATCATGCTCTGTGCATCAGATTGGAAAGGTTATCCAGGCCTAAGTCATATATGTTTTGAGGTAGTTCTAAATCTAATCTCTTATGTCACAGTAGAATGTAAGCAAAGCCTAACTTTCTATGTGAAGCACTAATTCTCCTTGACTTCTTCACTGAGATAAATTTATTTACCTTTATAAAACTCATTGATGAGGTTGTTATCTAAGATCTCCTTGGCATATCCAATGTGAGGTGTCATCTTGTCCACCTTGACTTGGGCCTTCTTTCTTGTAATATCATCCATCCAATCAAGCTCATCCAACAATATCTTAAACTCTTTCCTTAACAAGAACTGGTATACTTGGATTTGTCCAAAAACAACATCAATTTGTTTTCAAGATAGATTTGTCATGAAAATCATTGGTGAAATTCTAAGTGCAAGAAGAAGTTTGGCGTGCCTGTTAGTCCAATAGGCTTAAACCTTGAGCTTCATTGTACTTACAGCCAGCCGATCTAAAGAGACCAATATCTCTTCATTGTACTTACAGCCAGCCGATCTAAAGAGACCAATATCTCTTCTGATGGGGTGTCCTTAAGTATGACCAACTGGAGCATCAGTTATCCATGTTACATATTTGTATAATTGAAAATAAAGTTTAAACTGATTTCACTCTTTTTGAAGGATTGAAAAAGATTATAAAACTTCCTTTAATAGTGCAAAAACAAGACTTTTTAGCACAGTATTGCTTGCAACAAATTACATTTGACATATGCAAACTGCAAGCCAATATGGGCACAATTGTGATAAATTGTGTACACATTTTAATTATATTTTCCGATTTTTTCCAAAAATTACTACAGAAAATTATCTATTATATAGACAGAAATTTCTTATCATCTAAGCTCATGTGTTTTATTACACACCTGATATTAGTAACCATGTCATCAGCAATTTTTTTACTGCTTTCTGGAAAGTACTTCTTTGCATACATTGCACCAACTGCATTTGTTAGAGAACCTAAGAAAAAAATTAGTTTGGTGGCAAATTTAAGCATTAATAAAATTATAGATAAGTTGCACTGTTATAAAAAAATCTTGGTTTTTGCTTCATTCAGTTGTGTTTTCATGCTTATATATTCTGTTAATTCAAAATTACTCAACTCAGAGAATTAGAATTATGATGAATTCATGGAGTCTTCTGATTAAACCAAAGAACACTGTAGCCAAATTTGATAAATTTTGGCTAGGTTGCTGAACTACCAACAGTGGATTCAAATCTGAATCATCAAATCAAAGTTATAGATTCCTGAGGATTTGAATCAGGGATTCAGAATTTGAACCAGTAGTTTAGCAACCTCTTCATTTAATTGAATTTAGTCTCTTAATGTTTTAAAAGGTACTGTAAAATAATGCCCAACTCTAGTGTTTACCGTCCCATTTGTATAAAGTTGTACTCCCAATCGCTTCAAGTCCAGCTGTCACCTTTGTACAGGTTTCCCATCTACATAAAAAAAGTTGATGTCAACCAATATTTTTCATGTTTTATTTTTACCTGGGTGGTATAACTTTTTTCCCTGTAAGGAGTTTGCAATATTCTAGTTCAATATTCTGGGCAGTCTGATAAATATAATAAACCTTTATAAGAAATTTCTTATTAAGGAATAAAACAAGTTAAATTCAGATTTGTTTTCATTAAATATTTCTTTCTTGAGTATCTGTGAATAAAACTTCTGCAATCTAGATATCTCTAACTAGCTACCATCCAATCAGTGATTACTTGATTCGCTTTCAAAAATTAAAAGTTTTGTGAATTTCTTACTCTTTACTAAATCCAGGTTAAAAAAAGACTTTAATCACACTTTGTATACTAAACCTGAAATAAATGGAACTCTCTTTTCGGCCTCTTCTAAACCAAGGACTTAAAAACTTTATTTTAACTTTATAATAAACACAAGATCCAATTCCCCTGAACAACAAGATACTTCTACTAAATTAAGGAACGTTACCTTATCATTAAATAGCATCAAACTCATTAAGGCCCTCCAGACTAGATAGTTTGCTTGTACTCGGGCTCGTACTCTAGGCAAGTACTTTGCTAACTCTTTAACATATGATGGTACAGCAACATTGATCAATTCTTTAGACTTGAGTGGGGTTTCCTAAATCATATAATAATTGCATACATAGAACTATAATCAAATTAATCAAGAAAATGATTATTAATTTGTTAATTGGTATAGTTAAATGCTTTGCTTTGATATAGTAGCATTATTACTATTGGGCATGGGAAGGGCTGGGCTTCGTCATATTTACTTTCATTTTTGACGAATATTGCTGAAAATCCTTGTTTTAAACTAGGAACAATCAAAATCGTTTGGTCTCTAACAATTATCCACTAAGAATGAATGGAAGAAACGTTCTTAATCAACAGAACAGAACGGAACATAATGGAACAGGGATGGAACAATTGGAAAAAGAATGAACATACAACAAAGAATCCAGCTGAAGACGCTCGTTCTAGAACAAGGAAAAAACAATTTTAAAGAAAGAGGAACACACCCAGCCCTTGGTATGGATAGCATACTTAAATCAGATAATTTTATTGATTTTGATAAATTTCATTTAAGGTTTCAGAATAAAAAAGATTATTTTATGCATCATATAATAAATTACCAGCTCACGATACACATTGTTGATGTGCTTTGTCCAGTCAAATCCGGGATACATTTTATTTGCCTCCTTAACTGGCATCTAAAGATAAATCATTATTGAAATAAAAGATTTTAAACCTATTAGATAATGCATGGAATAACAAAAATTCTCAAGTAAAGAGCACAACTACACCAATCTTAGATGGTTTTAAGGTTTTTTATTTGTTATCTTTCATGGTTAACCCTTTCCATGGCCCTGGACTTGTTTGTCTAACTGATTACCTAATCAAAAATAACCTTATTGTTTAAAGCTGTAGAATTTCTTCTCTGTTCCTTTGGTATGCTAAGTGTGGCTAATAATATTTCAAACAACAAGGACTCCTAAATAATATTATTTAAGTTCTTATTTAGTTTAATCATTTTATAATATTTTACTTTAAGCTCTTTTTTTGCAGTTTTTCTCTTAGCCCCATAATGCACAGCAATATTCACCATGTACCTGAGATATAAAATTAAAATAATTATAACCATTGATAGTCCTCCCTACCTGTCCACTGCCCAGGGTCAATAATGGCTATTCATGTACACATTTGAAGGGAATTCTAATGTGTACAATTAACTTCTTATTTGTTTTACTCACCTGTAGTATGCTTGAACATCTTTGTCCTTAAATCCATTTTGTAAATATTCTTTGTCTAGTCCAAACTCAGGCTGATCAATTTCAAATATTCTGCAGAGTCAACTTTTTAATTTTTTCTAAGTTTGAAAAAAAATTGCTGATAATCAAAGTGGTTTATGTTTTGAAATTAAGGTTTTGATTACCATTTTTTACTATATAGAATATACATTTCCTTGTTACGAGCACTCTTAAGCATGTATGGGAAAGTATTTGCCTGAATAGATTACAATCTTCAGTTTGGCCTGAAACATCAAGAAATGGAGATAGATGTTAATATTATTTAATCATTCTCTTAATAGATGACACACCATGCAAGGATTAATAGGAAATCAGTATAAAAATTGCACTTTTCAATGTTTTACTTATTGTTGCTTTTAATATCTCATTTGTTTTTCAGTTAAACTATCATTTGTTCTAAAATTATTACCATCAAATAAGGAAGCAGAGAAAGTAGTTTTAAATTAGTCACAAAGTGGATTTAAAGAAATAATCAAGGTTACAAATAACTTTGCTTGAAAAAAGTGCAAAAAACTATTTTTTTCTTATTTGGAAAATAACAATTTATGATTGAATGTTTTATTCAAGAAAGCCCAAAGATAATTTATATTATAATTTCTGCAAAAAACAATAAGATTGTTATCAATGGAGTTGACCAAGCTGAGATTGACGATATTATTAATTTTATATGCACGACCTAATTACAGTATGATTCTGTTTCTTGTATTTGTATTCATTTTTGATATATACTCTTATAGTTCTTTTTTCTTCTGTTTAATTGTACCAATTATTTAAATTGTGTACGTTCACGAAATAAAATAAATAAATTTATATGACATATCAACAAACGTATGAAATGCAACTAAAGATAAAAAATAAATTAATAAAGTCCCTTAAGCTGCTGTTGTCATAGTCTGTGTCAACTTTGAACATCAGAATACTTCCAACAACAAGTCCCATGCGATGTGCTCTGACTGAACAAAATCATTTCAATGAACAATAAAACTTTTCCAAAGGATAATCAAATTTTAAATTTAAATAATGCCACTACTACTCTATATAATACATGTTCAAACACTACTACTCTATATAATACATGTTCAAACACTACTACTCTATACAATACATGTTCAAACACTTATACAGTGCACAATGGCAACATTAATCCCCTCATGTACAGTACTACTTGCTCTAGCTGCCAAGAGTTGGTACAAAACTTAAAATGAACATGAATTTTTAGTGTTGCAAGGCTATTTACAATCTTACCATCAAACTCATGCCATGAAAACTTCTTTTTCTCCCATTTATCTCCTTCTAGAACTGGCCAGCCTCCAAGTTTATCCACCAGCTTTAGCAAGGTCTTTTTACCTGACTTCTCTATACGATCCTGAAATTAATCTTTTACCTCAGCTTGGAAATTTTATGTTGGTTATTATTGTGCAGGATATACAATATAAAGAGTAAATAAAGCTGCAGATATCCCCAATACAACAATTTAATGAATAGGAGAAGTGGCTGAACCACATAGACTGGTTTAACCGGTGATAAGTAATTCAACCACTTCTTGCTATACATAACATCTTTTACCTAGTCCAAAATATAGACGCCTTAAACAAAATTCCACACTGATTTTTGTGTGCAAAAAATTACTTTTCATTTTTATGCAAATATCTAATAAAAATGCCACCAAATTAGCTCAATGGCCGGTCATTATTACCATTAAAACACTTTACATATAAGAGTCGCTCAAAAGTTAAGTGAAAAAGTTCTGTAAAATGTGGCAAAATTTGATTAGAATATATACCTGATCCATGCAACTATTGTAGTAATTGCGCACAGACTTGAATATTTTTGGTTCATTAGGCTCAGGGGTAGACTCAAACAGTATTCTAAACTTTTAAACAATTTTAAAACACAGAAAATAATGGGCGAATAAGTATTCATATATGATTTAAATTTTAATCATTTAATTTTTCAAATTTTTAATATCTTAACCTGAGCTGTTCATTAAGCTTATCACCAAGCATAGTAAATGTACCTATCAAAGCATATTTTCTAAAATGAAGTCATCAAATGGATCAAAAATGTCAAAAGAAATTCTGTTGTATTAACTATTATTCGAAATATTTATAGATATTCAGAATGAAAAGGCTAGTCCAAACGCTTTTGTTGGATTTACAAATTGTTGTCATTTTTTCATTGTTTTTAAAAGAGTTAACATATTTTTCATTGTTTTTATAAGAGTTAACTTTTTTCATTGTTTTGTTATAAGAGTTAACATATTTTTAATTGTTTTGTTATAAGAGTTATCATATTTTTCATTGTTTTTATAAGAGTTAACTTTTTTCATTGTTTTGTTATAAGAGTTAACATATTTTTCATTGTTCTGTTATAAGAGTTAACATATTTTTTATTGTTTTGTTATAAAAGTTAACATATTTTTCATTGTTTTGTTATAAGAGTAAACATCTTTTTCATTGTTTTTTTATAAGAGTAAACATATTTTTCATTGTTTTTTTATAAAAGTTAACATATTTTTCATTGTTTTTTATAAGAGTTAACATATTTTTCATTATTCTTCAAATTTATCCAAATAAGATATAAAACACTATTTGAAAAAAAAATACCTGTATGAGTTTGATGGTCTGGAATTATTGTCTTTTTATGAAAGTTTCCACATGCAAACTCAAAGAAGTCAGTGCAAGGATCCTTTAAAGACTAATATATATAAAAAACTTATTAATATTTACATATGTTAGCCGCACCAAATTGGGAGACTTTTTTGAGGGAACCTATGATGGTTGACATAAAATAAAAAGCTTAGCAGAAATTTGAATTTTTGAAATTCCAGGGGTAAAGCCGGGTACTTATTACTATTACAATGTAATACAGTAAAGACAATTACTTTGTGTTATAGAAAATAGATGACCCTGATGAAATCATAGAATGTAGCTTTTTTTCAAAAGCCAATTGTTTTAAAAGCCATTGTTTTAACACCAGGGCAAATTCTAGCACATCAATGTGTTCCGTCAAAAAACAGAAAAGGAGTTGCATAAACTGCCCTAATGGATCGGTACAATTTACATTGTAAACTAGGCTTATTTCACGTATCATATAAAAAATCTAATTCCCATATGTGACATAAAAAAGAACTATGCTTATAGTGAATATTTAAAAACTGTAAATTTGACAAAATTTTGAAATAGTTTTTTCTTCTTCTTTTTTATATTTTATTATATTATTTTGATTTTTATATTTTATGTATAAAGTTATAAATATATTGATTCTTAAGCTTTTAAAGACATTTAATCTGATTTAATTCCGTCTATGGTTTTTTATGAAAAAATCCGATATTTTACTTTTTTAGTCAAACCATATATTTGTTATTAAATTTTTGTTTTTTTTCCATTAAAGATTTGGATCTCCAAAAGGGTTTTAGATTTTGCAACAAAATTAAATTTTCTAATTCCTATATCTCTGCAACCTGATGGTGTACACTTTTTGATCTTGCAGAATTCTCAGATTGAAATATCAGATGTATACAACATCGGGTTTTATAGATAGAGATTAGAAACAATAATGAATGTTGACAATGTTGAAAATTGGTAAAATAAAGAATTAATGAAGTGTGTGTGCACCTACCACTTCTTTATCTATCATCTCTATAACAGTTGAAGCAGCTTTTACACAGCCAGGAGTTAAACAGATACCAGGTGTCAATACAATAAAGGGATTGTAAGCGTAATTTGCAATGATGGCAATGCCGGATTCACAACGGTACCCTTTAAAGCTTTTTCTGACCAAGTATGAATTTGATATTGATATGTTTATAATTTTGTAAATTAATTTGTTAAATAGTTGTTTCTCTACAAAAGAGACTTGCGCATTTCCACTGCAGGAAAGCATATATCTTCCACATTTTGATCATATAAAGGTTTCAGGGGTACATTTGTGAATTGGGTATTGTCATTTTTGCGTGAAATTATGCTTACAGTCTTTTAAACTTTTTCTTTGATGATGTTAACACAAATTGAAATAAAAAACAAATCTTTAATTATGATATTTTTAGGTTCCTTATAAGACTGACTTTTAGGCAGCTTGAGCAATTCTTCCATTAAACAACAAAATATTAGAAGGACAAAAGTACACCAAGGGATTTGTCCCCTTCTAGTGAGAAGAGTCCCTCTAATTATCCATGGGGGATTCCTGCACACCAGTTACACAAGCTATGGGAAAGAAAAGATACCTTTTGAAGAGCAGTTTCATTTTTAGGCTTCATTTCAGTTTCAACATTTCTTTTTAATCCATCAGCAAGGGAGGAAGCTAACATAAGGAAAAGTAAGGAGCTCATATCTGAAAGATTAATAACTATCTGAAATCATTTTATTCTAAAAATAAAAATCTTTAATCCAAAATGATTAAAAAACGTTATATTTAAGCTATATTGAAACCAAATTAATTTTTTAAATTTGAAAGAAAATTTTCATTTTGTCAACAAATGTAGACCCTTCTTTATTGTTGACAATTGTTAACAACCGTACCTCCAATAACGATCTTAAGCACCAACAATAAGCATTATCTTACAAAAATTTAAAATCACAATATCAATATAGTATGATGAAATTATAATATATTAACAGATCTAGTCAGACTGAAACTGTACACCTAATGACAAAGGACGTCATGTTGAAGATTTTACTATTTATTAGAAATCATTATTAAGTATTTTATGATTTATATAATTATAATTGAATTAAAGGAAGTGCATGCTTAATTGCCATATTAAACAAGTTTCAGAACTCCCCAAAAAAGATCAAATTAAGATCAAAATAAATAATTTCCTTCTTCAAAAGATTTCTTCAAAAGATTTTGAAAAAAATTACAGTATCATTTTATTTTACTTATCTTTATCTTTACATCTAAATCATGAATTTAGATAACATGTAATCTTTTGCTTTGTAAAATGTTGGGAAAAGGGACAAAGCACATTTTGAAAGTTAGGCCTGCTTTTTAAGATTAAAACGGCATTTTAAAGCAAAATGATTCATGGACATTGTGCATTGTAGTAGTAACACTTTCTAGTACAATTAAACAATGTTAAGTAGGCTAACCAGCTTAAAGGTTTTTAATTTTCATGTTAGGATGTTTTCGTGCTTTCATGTTTTACATGTTTCTTACCAAAATGTAGTTATGTAGTGTTACTAAATTGTTACTTTCTTTGTAATTACTAGATTGCCACTTTTTAAGTTATTAAATTGTCACTTTTATGAAGTTAACAAATTGTCACTTTTATGTAGTTTATGGTATTGCTGCCCAAAGAGAGATGCTTACCTAAAAAAAAGACATTATTTTGGGTGTTTTAAAACATTGCCAAAAAAAGCGGCTTGATTGTGTGTGATTTTTGAGGAATTGCTTCCCAAAGAGAGACACTAACTTGACTTTAACTAAATGTTTTTTTTTTCATGTTTTGCAATTGCTACAAGAAAAAAAATCATTTTTTTATTTAATGCAAACTTGTTATGTTTCTTACTTTATAATGTAAACCCCACAAGTTTGCTCGTAAAAAGATCTGCGCAATTTTTGAAGAAAAACATTTCAATTACACTTTTTAAAGAAAAATGAATGTAAATTTTATTATGAAGATTTTAATTCTAAACCTTATGATAACAAGTATATTTGCACACTTTTTTAAAAACTTTAAAATGTTCACATTGCGTGTCATAGTAAAATTAAAAGCAGGGAGTAAAAAAAACTCATTACTCCTGACTCCATTCAGAAGGATAATAATTAACACTCAAGACACTCCATCAGAGTGATGGTAATTTACACTTTAAGGGACTGTAAAGGAAAAATGAAAGGGGGTATAGGATGAAACCTGAGAATCTCAGGTGTTAAACGATGCATATAAAACATTTATCTGATGTTCCTGTTGCAAACAATTGATATAAAACTGTGTCATTATATCTTCTTCATTAATAGGGTAATGTTACACT
The DNA here is from genome assembly GCF_000591075.1 of Eurytemora carolleeae. Taxonomy (NCBI): domain Eukaryota; kingdom Metazoa; phylum Arthropoda; class Copepoda; order Calanoida; family Temoridae; genus Eurytemora; species Eurytemora carolleeae. Next base: position 20,074 of record NW_019397208.1, read on the forward strand.
GTAGCATCAATGAGTTTATTTGTGGTTACAGAGAAACATCTCTCTTCAATCTCATCCTCCCAAGTTTCTTGGATTTTTTGTCTCATAAAAAATACTGCATTGGACCTACCATTCTTAGCTCCTTTATCCGGCTTTGTAAATGATTAATGGGGTCCAGCAAATATAACCCTGGAACCATAAACATCTTTAAATGGACTGATATACACAGCCATCCCAGATGGGAGTATCTTGATCAACACAGGGTCTAGGTTTGTATTCTTGATCCCTAGTAATAAATGAACTCTAGAACCACCAACATGTTTAGGCAAGATCAACTTCTTTTCCTCATCATCAGCTTGAGATCGATACTCTTCACATATATTGGAAAGATCATATGACCCAAATCCTGTAGTTACATCATCCATACCACCACATACTACTCTCCCTTATCTCCAGGTCCCAAATTAAATCTGAACATTCCATGTTAGGATTTGACACTATTCCCCCCCCCCCTCCCCCTAACACATTTAGACTGGTAGGAGTACTAGACACTCTCTGTAATCCTTTTTTTTTCAGCCAGGCTTCCATCAATACTGTGGATATTTGAACCACGATCAAAGAATGTTAACGCCTCAGACTGGCCTATCTTACAGTTTGCATAAGATAACATGAATGTTCAAGCACTTCAGTAACAATTCAGCATAAGAATCTGATTTATTGATCAGCTTGCTCTTAATCTACTATGATAAATGACAATTATACAAAATATTGGCTTTCTGAATAGATTTGCCCCAACCCAGGTAAGCTATTTCTGGACTCTAAAAATTTGTAAACTGTAACCTTGGTATTATCTGAAAATATACCCACATCTGCAGTATCACCTTTGGATGTATTAATACTGTGTATCTCCGCCTTCTATATATAAATTTGGCTTGTCTGTTTGTTTGTTTGTTTGTATCCAATAAACGTCAAAACGGCTGAACTGATCGGGCCCAAATTTTTTGTGGGACATCACGTGACCACAGGGAAGGTTTATGAATGATCAAAATTTCAAATATTTGTCTCCATCAAAATTCGATCTTCATTAAATTTTTGAAAATTTTGAAAATCCACGAAATTTTTTGTGAAAATCCGCTAATTATTTTTGTTTTGTTTTACGATGTACACAAAGAGAACATGTTCACAATTAATTTAGAAGATGGGCGCAAAGCGCCCTATAAGGCTAGTATTATATAATTCTTCAATTCTCAAAAACCAATTATCAGCATTTAAATTCGAAAATTTATTCATCAAAAAGGCTTCAGGCAGGTTAAGAGTACTACTCAATACATCCCATTCTCCCTCAGACATAGATCTCTTTATCCCCACCCCCTGCCTATCAGGTTGTCCAGTAGACATCATATCTCAAGGTTTTGATCTGATCTCAGGCCCCAAAGATATTTAGATTGAATGTTTTGCAGTAAAAAACCACATATCTTGACTATCTGACTAATTGCGTCTGGTTTCTGTTAGGTTGATCAGAAGGCTGTCCGTTCCCTCTATTGCTCATGATTACGAAAGTATAAGCTCACAGGATTTATTTAGGAACAGGATCTTCAATTTTAAAACATGTAGGTCTTAGATTGAGACATATATAAAATACTAAAACTATAAGGCAACTCCGGCTTAACAAATAAACATCTTATACCAAAATGTAGTCCTACAGAATTTCAGCAGTAAACAAAATGCATAATTTTGAAAGAAATCACTTTTTAACCAAGTAAAAATCCACAATGACACAGATAAACAGACTACATATTGTTCAACCAAAAAAGGCTTTCAGCTAAAAGGTATCTGATGCTAGCACGAGATTCTCCTTGTCTATACTATAAACTGGTTTTTCACGCGGATTTGACTGTGTACTTCTCAGAACAGTTCACACAGTACACTCTGTCTTCAAGGGTTGAACATATCCAGACCGGGGATTTGGGGGCTCACATATATATCAGAGGACATGATAACTTTGATCGCCTAACAGTAAGTTTCTACATTTGATTTAAAACTGGAATTCAATACTTGTGCACATTTTTCCCCACAATTGACACGAATTACTCAGATTAGTGATTAACTGTAGGAATGTATTTTCAAAATGTAAAAAAAAGACAACAACATTTTTCCCGAATTTTTCTCTTTTTTTTGAAAAAATAAATGTTTCCCTGATTTTAAGTAAAAAATGGGCTTGTATTTTGTTGGGTAATATCCTTCCTGATTTTTTTTGATGAATCAGTTTTTTTTTTAATTTTTTCATTATTTTGTTTTCCGCCATTATTCCCTTGGAAATTGAATTTGAGGTCCTATCTTCATTTTGGAAGTTTTTCTGTTCAGTGTTCAAACTTTGGATTCAGATCATAATTGTGATTAACTTTCTGAACTGAAAATAATACATTTTTTTTAATGATTTCTTTGTTTAAAAAATTTTTGCGCATCAAAAATCATTATAGCAAGAAAAAAATTATTTAAATGTCATTATTGCACCAAATAAAAAAGAAATGTTTATACCATCAAAAACAAAATCAGTAAAAACGGGGGTTACATCTTTATACATTTTATAGGGAAACTGGAATATTGGTTTAGGTCTGGAATATGTTATGAAACCCATAAAAATCCTAAATTTGCATTATTGGCGAATATTTGGATTTTTTAATTCTCCATTTTTTTGCTTTGTTAGAGTTCCCAGTGAATGAAAACTTTCACAAAAAAACGTGAAAAAATACGAAAGTATTCGTTAGCATTTTGCAAACTTTTTAGGGAAATTTTGCAATTATTTTTTTGTTTTTTTCCAAAAATGTTTGCATTTGTTATTTCGTCAAATTTTCGCATTTTTTTGGCGAAACAGATTCTAGCAAAATTTCCTAAAAAAATGTTGTCAATTTTTGCAAGCAAACAAAATGCGAAAAAGTGCAAAATTTTTGCTAATCAATTTTCCATTTTCGCTGGAAACCCTAGCATTGCTGCTTAAAGAAATACACTGACCTAAAAAAAGTTGCCTGATTTGTTGCCCTTTTAAGGCATTAGTGTAGTGCGCAAAAAAAGACCCTTGTCTAAAATATGGCCTGATTTTTGGTGGTTTTTAGGCATTGTAGCACAAATAGAGCTGCTTACCTAAATAGTTGCCTGATCTTTGGTAATTTTTTAGATTAGCTGCCTGAATAGAGACACATACCAAAAAATGGCCTGATTTTTGGTGGGTTTTCAAGGACTTGCTGCAAAATAGACACATACCTAAAAAAAGTGGCCTAATTTTGGATGGTTTTTTAGGTATTTCCACCCAAAAGCTTACCTTAAAAATTTACCTGATTTTAGGTGAATTTTAAATATGGCTGCCCGAAAATGGGCGCATTTTCTTTTTTCCAATTTCATTAGTTCATCATTAAACAATCCCATTTTGTTTATTTTCTATCTATTTAGTTTGTTTTTAACTGAACGATAATTTTATCAAATTGTTCATATAGAAAAATTATTTTAGATCAATTATCAAATTTACACTGATATGATTAGTAAATTTTAAAAACTTTAAACGCTAAATTAAAATGAAGTTTTAAAATTTTGCGTTCTAACAAATATTTTAGTTTTAACCATTTTTTAAATGAAAAATACACATAAATAAAAAAATATCTTATTTTTCGGTTTTAACATCAGTACGTATCAAAAAAGAAAAAGATATAATTAGAAAGCTATTATATGGATTTAATCTTGTCAAATAGGGAAATGTTTAAAAGATTTAACATAAATATATGTATTTATTACATCTTTATTAGAGAAATAAATATAACAGTAAACAGAAATGAATAAAGTGATGCGATTTTCTTATCTAGAAGGAGGGAGGTTTGATTTCTTAATATAAATATTATCACAAATCAATAGAAAAGATTCTTTTTAAGTCATGTAAATCTTTAATGTTGGTCTAAATTTAAATTAGGATTTATTTAAAGTATTTATGATACTGCTTACTTTTAAATAGTAATTTTACAATGTTTTACTTAAATCTATTCTTTTTTGGTTTTACGTTTTATAAAACACATTCTGTAGCAAGATCTTATAAACTTGTAACTTATGTACATAATTGATACTAATGCAGATAATCCGAAAGCAAGCAGATCCAAGTTCCAGGCTTGATAGAAGGAGAGATTCATGGAAAGTGGTTTAAAAAAGTCCAGTCTTTTATTCCTTCAAAAATCCGTCACTATAGTTATTGACGATTCATTTTTATTATTGTTGTGTTCAAGTTTTGATTAGAATGTGTATATACATTTGAAAGTCTTCTTATTTAGTTCATTTAACACTTAAATTGTGCCAATGTTTTTGTGAATGAAATTGAAAAACAAAATATGCTAAGCTACATGCATTTGCAGTTAAAATATGAGCGCAGATTCAGCTCTTGGCTGCAACTAACAGCTAGAGAAGGTGCTTCTCTAAGTATCCAGTGATACAAGTTGAGAGAGTGAACATGACACACCCAAGTTAAACACATGAAAGATGATTCAGGTATCACCATGGAAAGTACTGTCTGAGAGGAATCTAACAAAGTTTAAGAGTTCGTTGCCTATACAAAGAAATGGATGATATATCTCTGCAACCTGTTACCTGATGGTGTAATCCTTTGATATTTCAAATTTAGTTTTTGTAATCTAACAGAATTCATAGATTTAATTATCTAAGGTCTACTACATGAGGCTGTAAAGATATGGAGATTTGAAAATCAGAATTTGTAGCAAAGACTCAATTCCTTTCTTTCTTCTAAAACAAGTGAAACTACTTCTTAGATTCACAGTTTGTCTTAAAATAAATAAGGAAACCAGATCGAGAGAACGCCAGGGTTGCCAACCCAAAATCCTTCAAATACCTATCCCAATCAAATACTGGAGAATCCTGTCTATCAAAAAGCACCTAAATGGAATACCCTTTTAAACCAAAATGATTTTTATAAACAATGCCTAGATGGGTATCACAAGTATTGTGTAGATGTGCCAATTCTGTAAAGAAATGTAGCTGAGAATATTTTCTTTTTTAATCACAGAATTGGATTACTAAAGAAACTTTAGAATTGAAGTTAAGATTATTTTTGAGTTTTACAAATTTACATGTCTTAAAGTCTGGAGTGATGTGCCTGAGTGCAAACTCAACCCACCAGGCAGCTTTCCTCACTGGGGTCTCTTCAACATCTTTAAACAGGCGGCTTGTCATCTGCATAGCTTTTGACATCTCACTTAAAAATCAAATCTTACAATCTTATTCTTTACTCAACATTTAGGCCCCATGCTGCAATTAAGCTTAGTTTGCCTTGTTAAAGAAAATATTAACAAAAGTAAGATTCTACTACAGGTTTGCTTGATAAATGTGAATCACCCCAACAAATAAATAAAACAAATATAATGATCTGCAAAGAGTCGTTTAACTACAAATATTAAATCAGTGATTCAGGATTTGTTCATGTTGATCAACACTACAGAAAAGAAGTTATATCGACGGTGGGTACTTCAGCAACTTTACTCTAATTTATTCTTTAAATCCAGTCCATACAGGATTAAAAAATATGTAAAACCTGTCAGTCATTGCTTTTTTTATTGCAGAGGTCATTTCTTCTGAATTGAGAGTATCCCAGTCAAGCATGACTCCGATATTCTTCTTCTTCATGTTTAACAGATTTGGATACTAAATTAAATTATATATAGGAGCAAAAGTAATGAACTCTTAAGCAAATAAACCAAAGATAATAGACCATTAAAACATAAATCATTTAAAAAAAGAAGAATTCTGAAAGTGGTTGATTACACATTCCTGAAAACTCTGGTGTATTTTAAGTACATCACCAGCTTGTAAGCAGCCAGACCAGGTTGTACCAAGGTAATTTAAGGCCATAAGAGAATGTTGTACTCAGAATACACCAAATTCGGTGGCTGTACAATTGTACATTAGTTGTTTGTAAACTAACAAAACCAAACTGGAATTGAACCGAAACATGGCATTGAACCTAGTATTCAAACCTTAGTCACAGTCCATAGTTAAATAGAGTAACCATCCCCCCCCCCCCTCCCTCCCTGCTGAGGATGGGTATAGAGCATGATTTGAAAATTCTTCAGGAGAAATCAACCCAAACCTGGCCCCCCCCCCCCTCTCCTGCTCCAGCTGCCTTATTTAGTGTTGCACCATACAGGGGCTGACCAGCTAGCTGGCCCCAGGACTAAGAAATGGCGGGATCTGGGTTTAAAACACAGAGAGGGAAGGAGAAAGAAGCCAGTTGTGTTTCAGTCCTCAGAGAGTATAGGATGAAGTAGTTTGCCAACTTCCCATAGTGCAGTTGTAGGATGATCAATCCACTGGAAACTGCTGGGTTGGAACGGAGCTGTAGGAAAAACCAGATTACTCTGGTTAAGGACGAGACGTGTAAAGATAAAATGGAGCTTGTGAAATTAATTCATTATTATAGAGTATTTATCAAACACCCTCTCCTCCTCTGATGTCTTAAAATAATCCTCACCTGATCATTTGCAAGTGGAATTCCAACAACAATTGTCTCATGATAAATAGCTTCCATGACACTAAGAAGTCCACCATGAGTCACAAATACCTGAATTCAATTCAGGGGTGACCAATTAATTTTCTTTTATTAAACAAAATATCTTTAAACCTTTAGATTTGGATGTGCCAGTAAATCCTGTTGTGGAAGCCAGTCTTTGATTAGAACATTTTTCGGGACATCTTCTGCAACATCAGTGTCCCATTTCCAGATAACTGGCATATTTATGTTTTCAAACACTTTCAGGAACACCTTAATTCAATTTGTTTCAATGAGGCATGAATTGTTTGTATTCTCTAGTTTTGATTTAAAAACGAACCTGACGTTTCTCTTCTGACATTGAGCTTGGTGTGATCGAAGAACCAAAGGAAACCAAAACTACCCCTAAAATATGTTTTTTAAAAATATCAATTAGCTTATTATTTCAAATTTATTCTTGATATTTAAAATGCCTCTAATAAATGATTTAAAGAATTGTGATCAATGCATATCTTTGTATTCTGCTTGTCTGTAAGATTAAAAGCTTAATATTTTTATTGCTACATTCCTATGTTGGAATTTCTGAACTAGGGTTTCCAATGCCGCAAGTGAATTTTACTTGCGCACAACTGCAGGCCTTGTAATTTCCATGCAATTCTACACAATTCTGCACAATTCTGAGAACAGTTGCGCACAATTTCAAAAAGTTGCATGGAATTCCATGCAACGGAATTCCCATTGAAAACCCTATACAGAACTAATAAATAACCTTGAGGAGACGAGTCCATGAATGCTTGAAGATCTGCTGGAAGAGGTTTAGTTGCCTTTATATGCAATCCTCCAACTTGTATAACATTCTCAAGAAATGGCTGAGGTTCATGTGTCACCACATGACTGTTTGACAGAACTAATAAAGATCTCTTTTTTAAACTGTGTCTTGGGCTCTCTCCGGTATAGTTTAGTTGCATTCTAAGTTCATGCAGTATTAGGTGACTATTGAAGAATTCTGTAAAACAGTCCCATAATAACATCACCAGCAGATTCTTCATACGGACACTTCACATATTAATACATCAGACCAAAAAATATCAAAGTCTACTATAAAAATCAGGTCATCTAGTAAATCAATGCTTTTATTTGCAATATTCAAGAACTTTATTTTTATGGCACACTGATTGGGTATCAGTAAAAACTTTTAAGAATAATTAATAATTATCCAGCCAGTTTTTGTTCTATGTATTTAAAAGCATTTATAGACACTTAAGAGACTATAAGCATACATAATTTTACCATCCATGTAAAGACGGCAAAGCCTGATTTACAACAGTAACCTTGAAACCTTATTCTGTTAGAAAATGTGGAAGTTACCCTTTTTTTCTGTGAGTTTCCCTATTGCTTCTTATAAGCAAGAAATGTGCAAGTCACTTTTGCAGAGAAACCGCAATAAAAAGGGTAAAGCAAAGAACAGGCTCTCTGTTTTCTAGAGAGAGAGTCTGTTCTACGCCAACTACATGTAACGCCTTTGGGCTTCTGCCTCATGGTTATTGTGAACAAAACACAAATAAATCTTGAAAAGACGACATCTAGTGTCCTAGCTGGAATAAAACATGCATATCTAATTCATACTAGATCAAACCAACCTTATAAGGGTGCTGTTGTAAATTGGGCATTGCCATCTTTTCAAGGAGCGTTTGTTTCTATTGTTTTAAGGGACTGGAAGTGGGTGCAGTCCCGTAATCCAGAGAAACTAAAATCCTCATAATGGATAGTTAAAATCCTAACTCTTTACAACAGGATGAATAAATGAATTTGTAAGGCATGTTTGAAAGATAATATTCCTAATGAATGAAGGATTAGTAAACTCTACACCAAGAACAGGAGAAGAACTGGGCTGGAATGGGTTTCCAACTATAGAAGTGATGGAGTGGATGGGTCCAGGAGGACTTATGAATATTACTGGTAAATCCATTACCTCAGCAACATATGCAACATTAAAACCTAAAAAACAATCCTTTCTTCTAAAATAGATTCAGAATGTAGGTTTTAGGGACCATTGTAGAAACGGACAGAGTATTTCAAAGATGACTGAACAAACTGGATTGTTCAGAGAAATAAAAAAAAAAATCATTAACAAACGATAAGCAAACAAATTAAAAAAAAGTTGAACAAGCTATACTCTACACAAATGTAACATCTATAGTCTCATAGATAAGTCACATCATAATATTATGTTAAATTTTACAATATAAAAAGCAGAGCAAATGCCTAAATGTCACTATTTTCAGTTAAATCAATAAAACAATAATTAACCTTCTGGGAGACTGAAACGTATTTGAGCTTGGTAGCTGAATTACAAATAGAACATGGACAAATCATGAATCATCTTTTCAAGATATGTGGTTGAACCATCTCTTGGCTTAGCTCAAATTCATTAAATCAGGTCCTCGAGATTATTCTTTGAAATAATAACATTTACAATGTTACAAATATAAAAACTCAACAACTTGGCTTTTTGTCTAGTTATTTGGATAACATGTTCCTACTTGTTGATATTATGATGTCAAATTTCTGAATGATCAAATCCTGGATTGGTTGGGATTTCAGGGTTCCCATGACTGTATCAACAGCAACTGGCAGTGCCTCCCAAATCTTTCTACAATTATTCTTTATAGTAAAATAAACATCTCTGTAAGAATTAAAGATGTTAAAATATAATTATGTGAAATGAAAACAGTAGATTGATAGTTCAAAATATGTGTCATGAGAAGATTTTTAATCTGGTTTAAGCGGTTCTAGCATTGTGTTCATTTGGTTATAGGTACAAAACGTCAAAAAAACATTGAAGCTACAAAATGTCAAATATCAAAATGTTGATGATACAAAACATCAAACCATCAAAAAATTATGAAAGTGTTGTCACTTGTCAGTTCAGTTCATACAGAACACATAATTTTGCTTGTGCATTTCTTTATCATATGATTATATAAAAAATTATTAATAAAAAATGAACATAAGTTTTCTTTTTGTATTCAATTTGACTTCTAGAATTTGAATTATTAGCACTACTGAGATAAAGCAACCGTAATGCAAAATCTGGAGTACAACTTAAAGGGTACTGGAGGGGGTGCCTAAAATAATTTTACCATGCTTCACTACTTCCTTGGATACACTGCACTGGAATATAAGACTGGATGGAAATAGTAAACCCATGCATATGCAAAACCATTACATTAAACCAGTAAATCCTTGTACGGGTTTGGATCATGCCCCTATTGGACTCATGTGGGATATCTCAAGGATATTAATGCCATCTTAGAAATAAATTATTTGTCCTTTTTCAATTAAAGATTTCATCATTCAGCAACCTTGATGACTAAAATGCAAAAAGAATCTTGAAGTTGATATAGATAACAAGACTGTATTAATTTTATTTTAGTCCATTGATACTTACAAAATTCTCTTTGGGTTGAGTTTGCTACTTGTATCTTCCATGTAAAACTTGGAAATATTATTCATAAACAAGGCCTAAAAAAGATATTTTTTCAGATTCATTGTAAGAAATGACTAGCTGTAGTGTCCAGGTTTTCCCAGGTTACTAATAGTTATTCCCACAGGTTGCCTGCACTTTGTCTTAAATTATGATTTTAGCTGCCTTGCCAGTGGAATTTAAAAAAATTATAATTTTTTAACCTATGTCACCCCAAGGGTACCCATGGGTTCCCTCAAAAAATGTCAGAAAATTTGGCCAAGCTGTTTGGACAACTGTAGCAAACATATAATTGAGAGAAGATAAAAGACCTACTACAGAACGGACCTACTATGCAGTCCCAGAATTGCAGCTGGGGAAGCGCTGTGTTTAGTTATGCATCTAGTATCCTACAGGGGAAGCAAGAATTGTACATAGATTAAAACAAAACTTCATCTTCAGCTTGGTTCACTGAAAGAGGAGTTTAACCCCTCGTGGGAATACAAGCCATGCACATTGCACAAGGATACCGGTTTTTTACTCGACCAGATGTGAAGACTGGACTGCCATGGATGATACCTCTCAATAGAGCTTTCAGGGATCACAACTCCCCATTTTGCATACAGGGTGCAGTTATGGGTAAATTCCTTAATTCCCCTAACTGGGAAACAGTATAAAATGTAGGAACACAGGGAGAAATCCACCCTTCTTCCTACAAACCTCCTTATCTCTCTCCTACCTGCTCCACAACTCAATGTTAAAAGAACTATTTGAAAAGGCCTTACAGTGTAAAAACAAGAAACAAGAACCAAGAAGAAAAAATAAATTGAACAGAAAAAAGTGGAAGGGAAATCCCTTGACAGTAGAGATGGGTGCTTAGAGCAAGATAAACAAGAAAGAAGAAGAAAACTTTGAACAGGAAAAATTAGAAGGGGATTTGAGCTTTACATTATCTATTTTTTTTCACCAATAATGAATAAAGACAAATACACAGGATGGCAGACGTCCCATCCCCCCCCCCTCTTTGTCCTACTTGAGATAAAAAAACTAGAAAATGTGTAAAATGGCCCCCTCCCCCTCTCCCCCTCCAAGAAGAGCTAGGAATGCAGGAGCTGACTCGACACAGTATCATGACTGAAGCAAAATTTAAATATAAACAAGGGGAAGAGTAAACTTGCCACTCTCAATATATAGAATATAGATACAGGGCTTCAAAAAATAGTTCTACCTCTGCAATTTGGCTAGCTGCAGAAAATATCCAAAAAATTCATTTATTTTTATTTTCAAAATTAGCCATAGTGTGATTGAAGGATGGACAAGGAATGGAAGATCAAGAAAAAAGGATGAAAAACAAGAAATATAGAAGTCTCAAAATGTTTCCATCTGATATCATATTAAAATTTAAAAATATTGTAAAGTTGAATTAAAATAAATTATTAAAGTTAAAAGAGAAGATAAAAGATTACCACAGAGTCCGGTAGCAAAATTTCTGTATAGTTTTCATGTTTTATCTTGGCTGAAGCATAGTAAGCCCCGGTAACTAAACAAACAGACTGCAATTTGTAAAAAACCTAAATACCACTTTATAGAAATATATTATCTTTACAAAGTATTGTGCACAGAATGTAAAAACAAATAAAAGTAAAAACTGCAACCAAGAAATTTGACTGAAACATTAATGAATTGTTATGTTTAACTAACCAGTGTGCCCTCTATATAATAGTTCTTCTACTAATGGGAAGTAAAGGTGCAGATGACTTCTAAACATCATGGTTTTTTAAAATTTAACAAGAAATTTTCAAATAATCAAAAATGAAAAATTTGCTAGCAGAGTTCTCTGCCAATATGACTTCATCATTGCAAAAAGGACATTCTATTTCAAGACTATTGTTTTGTTAAAGTAATAAATGGATTCTGTCTAAATGGATTGAAAATTTTAGATCTAAAGATCGTGCCGCGCCCGGTGGTGCTTAAAATGCCCCGAAATGTTCTCATGCTAAATTCTCGTCGTCTTCTATTCTACCTGGTGCCTAGATCATGGAAGAAGAGAATGCGGGAACTGTTGCAGAATGTTGTATTCAGAAGAATGATCGAAAATAATAAAATATATTTCATTTTAATCTAAAAAAAATTTTCTTCTAGGAATAAATTTGCATTACAAATTTTATAAATTATATTAAAATCATATGTGTTTTCCCTTATCAGAAAATTTCTTTTCCATTTTTAACACCCCCCCCCTTCCTCAACTCCCCTCAATAAATTTCATTGCTTATAATTAAATTCATTTCTCAAAGAGATTGTTGAGCATTGTTTATTAATCATCAATCCTGCCTCTTCGAGTTCATAAAGCTACTAAGACAGTTTAACAATAATATTTAATTTTAAAAGGAACTTTGCCTACTATTAACTCTTATATTACAACATATTACAACATATAGTAGTGCAAAAATTATAGGAAAACCGCAAAACATTGCTGTGCAAGTTCCATCTAATAAAGAATGCTGTTGATACGAGTTATTTAATTTTTATATTTTATTTCTATATCTAATTCTTTGGTTTATTCTTAGTTTAGATACTTAATCATAGTTATTTTAGTCCTATTGTTTTCGTATTCTTAGTTGTCTACTCTTCTTATTCTTAGTTGCCTGGTATTCTTATTCTTAGTTGTCTAGTCTTCTTATTCTTAGTTGCCTGGTATTCTTATTCTTAGTTGTCTAGTCTTCTTATTCTTATTTGCCTAGTTTATCATTCTTAGTTGCCTGGTATTCTTAGTCTGCTTATTCTTTGTTGTGTTGGCTAGTCTTTCTTATTTTTAGTTGCCTAGTATTCTTATTCTTAGTTGTCCAGCCTTCTTATTCTTAGTTGTCTAGTCTTCTTATTCTTAGTTGGATCTAGTCTTCTTATTCTTAGTTGTCTAGTCTTCTTATTCTTAGTTGTCTAGTTTTCTTATTCTAAGTTGCCTGGTATTCTTATTCTTAGTTGTCTAGTCTTCTTATTCTTAGTTGCCTGGTATTCTTAGTCTTCTTATTCTTTGTTGTGTTGTCTAGTCTTTCTTATTTTTAGTTGTCTAGCCTTCTTATTCTTAGCTGTCTAGTCTTCTTATTCTTAGTTGGATCTAGTCTTCTTATTCTTAATTGTCTAGTCTTCTTATTCTACGTTGTCTAGTCTTCTTATTCGTAGTTGTCTAGTCTTCTTATTCTTAGTTGTCTTCTTATTCTTAGTTGTCTGGTCAGTTTATTCTTAGTTGTCTAGTTTTCTTTTTCTAAGTTGGATCTAGTCTTCTTATTCTTAGTTGTCTCGTCTTCTTATTCTTAGTTGTCTAGTCTTCTTATTCTTAGTTGTCTAGCTTTCTTATTTTTAGTTGTCTAGTCTTCTTATTCTAAGTTGACTAGTCTTCTTATTCTTAGTTGTCTCGTCTTCTTATTCTTAGTTGTCTGGTCAGTTTATTCTTAGTTGTCTAGTTTATTATTATTTGTTGTCTAGTTTTCTTATTCTTAGTTGTCTAGTCGTCTTATTCTTAGTTGTCTTCTTATTCATAGTTGTCTAGTATTCTTATTCTAAGTTGGCTAGTCTTCTAATTCTTAGTTTTCTGGTCAGTTTATTCTTTGTTGTCTAGTTTTCTTATTCATAGTTGTATAGTATTCTTATTCTTAGTTGTCTCGTCTTCTTATTCTTAGTTGGCTAGTCTTCTTATTCATAGTAGTGTAGTATTCTTATTCTAAGTTGGCTAGTCTTCTTATTCATAGTTGTATAGTATTCTTATTCTTAGTTGGTTAGTCTTCTTATTCTTAGTTGTATAGTATTCTTATTCTTAGTTGGCTAGTCTTCTTATTCTTAGTTGGCGAGTCTTCTTATTCTTAGTTGGCTAGTCTTCTTATTCTTAGTTGTCTTCTTATTCATAGTTGTATAGTATTCTTATTCTTAGTTGGCTAGTCTTCTTATTCTTAGTTGTCTATTTTTCTAATTCTTAGTTGTCTTCTTTTTCTTAGTTGTCTTTTGTTCTTATACTTAGGGTGTTTAAAAACGCTTCCTTAAACATTGTACCACTCACCATGGTTCAATTTTGGACAGTTTTGAAATCTATTGATTGATATTAATAAGAGGTATGTAGCACAAACATTAAGTATTAAGACTCAGAACAGTATAAAATATAACATTTTGGCTTGGTTTAAATTGAATTTGCCCGTATTATATCTAGAATATTATTAGGGCCTGAAAAAATGTGAGTCCTCTAACAAATCTATTAAAAAGTTATTAAAGAATGGCAAGACCTTAGTTTAGAATGCAGGAAATTACTATCCTTTCTGTTTAGTACAACAAAGCTAGGGCCACAAAAACGTTATGCCTGGTATTTTAACGGAGTTTGGTCGTAAATTCACCAATTTTAATTATCATTATATCAATATTCCAAATTATTTTGTGTAATTGTAAATCCTTGTTATAAACTATTGAAATAAAATGTGAATGCAATAATATGTTATATCACGATTCACAATAATAATATCAATTTTTCAACCAAGCCAACATGTAAAATTTAGATGTTTTGTTCTACAAATCTCTAATTGATATCAATCGATTGGAAATGTTGCATAGATTTCAAAATTGTTCAAAATTTCAAAAATAAACCATGGTGAATGCAACAATGTTTAAAAGAGTGTTTTTAGACACCCTATAATTTTATATTTTCTAATTCATAATTATATCTAAAGACTTATGTTATTTTTTCTGTTTTCAAAACCTTAAATTAGTTTGAAACACTTAATAAAATTTATTTAATCCTGTTTTTTTATTGAATACTAGAAATTCAAGGCGCTTCGCGCCCTTCTTTCTAGGCTTTTAGGGCGCTTCGCGCCCATCCTCTATTTAAATTAGGAACATGTTCGAATTGTTTACATTTCAAAACAAAGATGAAAAAAGTTTTGCGGATTTTTAAAAAAAAATTCGCGGATTTTAAAAAATTTAATTTTTTTTACAAAATTAAAAACCTCTTAAACACAAATTTTTAAAATTTCAATCATTCATAAACCTTCCATGGGGTCCCTAGATGTCCCACAAAAAATTTGGGCCCGATCGGTTCAGTTGTTTTGACGTTTATTGGATACAAACAGACAGACAAACAGACAAGCCAAATTTATATATAGATAAAAAAGATTTTTTAAATTTTAATAAATTTCTATTATGACAATTTTTCCCAACTATTGCAGTGCTTGAACCCTGATAAAGACGAACTAATTAGTATAAAATGTAGGACTGGAATAATTCAGTTTCTTATCTTTCTCCTTCACAATACTTACAAAATAAAACAATATTTTGATTGCATAATCTTGAATTTATTCATCCATCTTTTCAAATAATGAACGAACAATCTCTTAAAAAATATATTTACACAAAGTGATAATTTAATTGAAGAATAACAGCAATAATTCAAATTAATATGTTGGAAAACTTTCTTAAAGACAAACTGCAATAATATTCCGATTTTTCTTTAAAGCAAATATCCATTAGTGGCTTTCTATACAATTTTCTGATAGAAAGAGAGCTGTAAAAATTGTGCATTAATTTTCATGGCCTTTGCTTTTACATTTTTTCCTAAAATAGACATGTACATTTTACATCTATTGGGCGCTTTTTTAAGCATGGGAATTGAGAGATGACTTGAATATCGTCTTTAATTTCCGATAATTGATAAATAACATAAAGTGCATCAAAAAAGATTAAACGTCTAATGAGCTTTCCAAAATGTGGTTTACCTTCTTTGTATCTTTACGGAGATATTAAACATTTGAACAGTTTTGTTGATTTTTTATTAACTGGAATCTGGAAAAATTTCCTGATATCTCCGTCAATTGACCACATTTTGGAAACCCAGAGACTAGTAGTTTTCGGTGTTACGTGTTTTAACTGTGATAATACAAAATCATATTTACGAAATAATCCCGCTCGTAACAAAGACAATATAGAAGTCGTCATTTAATTCTCATGTTGACTGGGACACCCTGTAGTTTAAAGAAGTAATTGGCAAAATTTATAAAAGATTTTCGCAATGGAACATGATCGTGTTCATTTTCTGTTCATTTGATATAGGTCAAATAAACATATTAGTCCAAACGAACGTTAGTTCAATAGATCATTAGTTCTCTTGATATGACACCCATATTGTTACTGGGCAATCAAACATTCATGTAGATTGTTGTTACAAACGTCGTATTTAAAGATAAAAGAAATATTGATAAAGTTATTTATCAATTTCTAAATATAATTATCAATTTATAAGCATATAAATGATATGCAGTTGAAAATGCAATAAAGTACAAATAGTACAAGGTGTCCCAAGAAACATAAGAATATTGTTTTTAATGATGACTTCCAGAAATTCTTTTTAAAGGGTTATCATTGTAATATATAATTTAAAGAGACATGGTTTTTTATTCTAAAAATCTGCAAAATAATATAAAATTTTACATAGGATATAATCAAAACATAAACAAACTAATTCTAAACTCTAACAGAGGAAAACAATTCCGCTGATTACAGCTTTCCTAGTAGGCATCAACCTACTTGATTAAAAACTATATACAAAAACGTTTTCGAAATCGTCACTTAATGTTTTATCCATAGTGTCCAGAGTGTCTTCTATAAAGTAGTAATATTTGTTTGTTTGTGTTTGTGGAATGTTCTTAGCTTGGTTCTAAGTTGAGTGGGTTGATTTTTTTAGGGAAATCGTAATTTAAGATCATGCGCTGGTAAACGGCAGGAGTAACTATGAGTAAATGGGCAACGCTGGGCTCCCAAGCTAATTGATAATAAACTGCAAGTCTTATTGTTTTTCTGTTTAATCGCTACCTCTTTCTAAAGTACCCGACGTACAAATAGCACTGACCAACATAAATTAAAAAACTATTTTTTTTTGCAAGAAAGATTTTTTTGGGACAACTTGGCGTTAACAGGAAAAAAAACTACACAATCTGTAAAGATAATGATAAGGAAAGAATCTAAGAATTATTAATTTAATATCTCCTTTTTAATATGATTTATACATTGATTTAGCTACAGCTTTTTAAATGAAGGTAAAAATCGACAATAAATTAGAATTTTAAAAATAAATAAATTGTAAAAAACACCTTTTCATGTAAAAAAGATAAATGAATTTTTAAGGAAAATATTAAATTAATTTGTAAGTAAAAAAAATAATGTTTGCTCACATTCTTTACTTAATGGACATCAATATTAGTTTATATGGTTATAATTAATTTTATACGAATATTTTTATTAAAAAAACAATATACATTTATAATTTATAAAAATTTTACACAAAACACATACGAATTACAATATATCCAGATCCAAAGATATTTTTTGTTTAAAAAAAAATCAATCGTTCATTGAAAAGATAAATAAGAAGGAAAAAGTGAATATTTGTTTCTAATTCTAAAGCTCAAAACATTTTCTACAGAAAAAAATATTACGTAAGCTGACATTTTAGCATTGTTAAAAAGCAAATAGGGTTTCCAGTGTATTGAACTAACTGAGTTTGAAATGTGTTGTCACTGTGCACTAGACAGAAGGAGAAGGTAAAATTGATGCAAAAATACTGGTCCAACTTGATGGTGGCCTCGTACCTCATCTTGTTTACGCACATGTTCGAGACAATTAATTTTATCATGCTGCATGACTGCATGACTGGATGACTGTATGACTGCATGACTGCATAACTGCATGACTGCATGACTGCATGACTGCATGACTGCATGACTGCATGACTGCATGACTGCATGACTGCATGACTGCATGAACGCATGACTGTATGAATGCATGACTGCATGACTGCATGATTGCATGACTGCGTGACCGCATGGCTGCATGACCGCATGACTGCATGACTGCATTACTGCATGACTGTATGACTGTATGACTATATGACTGTATGAATGCATGATTGCATGACTGCATGACTGCATGACTGCATGACTGCATGACTGCATGACCGCATGACCGCATGACTGCATGACTGCATGACTGCATGACTGCATGACCGCATGACTGCATGACTGCATGACCGCATGACTGCATGACCGCATGTTTGCATGACTGCATTACTGCATGACTGCATGACTGTATGACTTAATGAATGCATGATTGCATGACTGCATGACTGCATGACTGCATGATTGCATGACTGCATGACCACATGGCCGCATGGCCGCATGACTGCATTACTGCATTACTGGATGACTGTATGACTGTATGAATGCATGATTGCATGAATGCATGACTGCATGACTGCATGACCGCATGACTGTATGAATGCATGACTGCATGACTGCATGACCGCATGACTGCATGACTGCATGACTGCATGACTGTATTACTGCATGACTGCATGACTGTATTACTGCATGACTGTATGACTGTATGACTGTATGAATGCATGATTGAATGACTGTATGACTGTATGAATGCATGATTGTATGACTGCATGACTGCATGATTGCATGACTGCATGTCCGCATGACTGCATGGCCGCATGACTGCGTGACTGCATTACTGGATGACTGTATGACTGTATGAATGCATGATTGCATGACTGCATGACTGCATGACTGCTGTGTTTAAAATCATAACTTAAATCTGCTTAGCGTCCTACTACTCCAAAGTACTATTGGTCTCACTGAATAAAAACGTAAAGAATTTTAAATGTTTTTTTTCTTTAAGACTATACTGCTTACAACATGAAACATTTAGTTATGAAACACTTTATGTGTAATGAGATCTAGTTATGTACATACATATATTTATACAGAATATATAGAAGCAGATTATTATGACGAGAATTAAATATATAGCAATTTTTCAATATTTAACACATATGCTTGCAAAAAATAAGGTCGGAAAGGTTCGAAAAATTGTTTTAAAAGTGTTTATTGCGAATTATTTTGGAAACACTTTTCCATACTAATCAAGAGCTGACTTCACAGAAATGAAGTTTTGCTTTGAAATCAGGGTTTTTATATCTTTTATTTGTTCCTCCAGGGCCTCCTACACTCATTTAACATTTTAATTTTTGGTTAATTTTGATTAATTTTTGTATAATTCAAAAATGTTTTTGAGATGCACTTTACATTTGGAACATTCGATGTTTTTATTAGACATGTTATCTGTACTGAAAAATTTTTTAATTGACAAAAATGTTTTCCTGGTTTTTCTTCATATACATCAGAGCCTAAAATAAATTAATAAAATTAGGTAAGAAGGTTGTTTTTGTTAGTTGGATACTCATGATCCCGATTGATGATCTCTTTATCCAATGTGGACACTTTCAAATTTGAGAATAAGTGATTGACCTCTCAACTATCCCTGCAAAGTAGGACCACTTCGGGATATTATAGAGGAATTAAAATAAACCGTAGATCTGTTTCAGATAGAGGTTGATGTTTGATCCAAAGATTCAAAAGTTCTGACTTTAGGAACCAAATTTATTAAAATTGAGCTGCGTCGCTGACCTACCTACTGCCAGATCAAATTTGAACCAGAGGATTCAAAATTAAAGAATCTGAGTTGGGAACTTTAGAATGGATAATCTTAAATCCCAACTACTTAACCCGAATATCCATTGTGGAAACTTTTGATTTTAGTCCTAAATCCACTCTTTTTCTCTCTCTTTGGATATCCGTACATTGTTTTCTCCAATGAGATTCCAGGTATATAAGTTAATAAACTGTATTGACCAATGAAAGCCTTGAAAATAAATTCTATCCCATGAGAGATATCCACAATTTCTAACAAATAAAAAATTTGTTCTCAGCCATTTTGTAAATTTATCAGTGAAGCAAAATATCTAATAATACGTTTGAGATTCTTTTTTAACCTTTTATAATTAATGTATTAATAAATAAATGGGTGAGAAATTAAATGAAGGCCCTTCCAGTCAAGAAAACCAACAAATCTGGCATTCCTAAAATCAAATTTGTTGATCTAAATAATTAATCTCGAGACTAACATAATCTCGAGATTAGCAAACAGATAGGATCAAGCTTAATCCTGATATCCACCATTCTAAAGTTCCAAGCTCTGGAAGGATTTGAATCGGTGGTTCGAATTTGAACTGGCAGTAGGATAGTTCAGCAACACCTCAAATTCATGAAATTCGGGCCCAGAATAAATTCTATTTTTTCAATGATGCAATATTTTTTGTAATTTCCCTTCTTTAAGCAAATTATAAGAAATACAAAAATAGATATTTTATCACATTGATGTTAATTTTTACAAGAAAAAAAAGCACATTTTCATATGCTTCTCAAATGTTTCATTTTTTAAATGCATTATTTTAGCCGCAATAGCATGGTTCAACTGCAACATTAATGCACAATTCTCAAGCTTACAAAATAATGAATTATATGTATATACAGACTACAGGGTTACCCATAAAAATGATACTTCAGAGACGACTGTACGGAATTTCTATTTCCTAACATTAAAGATTCTCTGCAAAGTGTAAACTTGTGTTTTTCTTTTCAAGATCATTTATAAGGCAAAAATACCATCTTTAAGACAAAGACAGAGTACTTGGAATCGTTATATTATAAGATTTACAGGTCGTCTTTACAGTCTTATTCTTTGTGGGTAAACCTGTATAAATAATAAATCAGAAATAAAAATGTAGATATTTTTTAATACTAAAATAAATACCTCCTTGATTTCGGATTGGGACTGAGTCTCCAAATTGTCTAAAACAATTTTAAAAAATGCAACTTTTTTTGACGAATTCTTTTTATTTTCCTAAGATTTTTACCTTCAGTTTTTTTGGTTTTCAGCCTTACTATCTTCTTTATAATTTCAATCATCCTCTATTTGTTAATGTTTAAAAAATATACTTTGTGAGCATTTTCTTCGTATATAATAAAACAAGACGAAAAAAGTCGTAGATTTTTCGGATTTTACCGTTGAAATATTTTGTATAGAAAAGTTTTTTTTTTTTTTTAATTTTGAGCGCAAAGAAATCATCTCTGGATCCATGTGAGGTACCACAAAAAGTGGACTTCTACAGTTTAGACGGATTGACGTTTATAGGATCCAATTAAACAAACAGCATGCAATATAAAGTAAGCAAATAGATTTAATTTAGACATTCTTTGTAAACAAAAATCAATTTTTCACTGAAAGGGTTGTAACCCTTCATACCCGAAAGTGGGAGATCCAATTTCACTTTGGTACTCATAAAAACCTGCGTCTTACCAAAAATGCGAGAGATTTCTATGATTTCTTGTTGAAATTTTTTTATTGTGAATTATGGCTTCTTCATAACATAGACTTGTGGATTTCTGCTTATAAAACAATGGAATTAATTGTCAGAATTAAACAGTTTTACTAGCTTTTATAAACGAAATATATTGATCGAATAAAATTCTAAGGACCACATTCATGGGAATCGGGCACACCCCTCGTTAAATTCAGGTTTACTTAACCCTATACCGACTGACGTCTTGTTTACCTATAATATTGGGGGGGGGGGGGATCTATATACTTTTTGTGATACAAATATATAACATTTAATACATTTTTGGAAAGCCTTTGAGGGCCATTTCAATAATCTGAAGAAAAAAATGCAAATTTGCAAAAAATCTAACTGTATATTGCGAAAGCTATTTAATCAGCAAAAAGTGTATAATAACTAAATTTGCAAAAATGTTTGCAAAATGTTTAAACCCCTATACATGTGTATTTAAGATAAACGTAAACAATAAGTGGGGGTTTTTGAACCCTGCAGGTGTATCAAAACAAAACAAAAACTAAAGGTTGGGGGGGGCACAGTGACCCCCTTCAGTCGGAATAGGGTTAAAATAACAAGGACAGATTTTAATAAACATTATTCCTCAATGATATCATGAGGGCACTCGAACTCTTCAATAATTCCTGCTTTCTGATTTGCCACGTAGATCCTTTACAAACAATTATTAGCTCACCTGTCCCTTTAATTAATAGATCCTTTACAAACAATTATTAGCTCACCTGTCCCTTTAATTAATAGATCCTTTACAAACAATTATTAGCTCACCTGTCCCTTTAATTAATAGATCCTTTACAAACAATTATTAGCTCACCTGTCCCTTTAATTAATAGATCCTTTACAAACAATTATTAGCTCACCTGTCCCTTTAATTATTCAAATTAAAGGGATTGTTCACCCAATTTAAATTTAAAAAATTGTGTTGGAATGATGATTGTTGCATTACACTGCTGACAAGACAAATCTTCATCCCTCACACTGACATAATCTACATAATCTACATAATCTACATAATCTACATAATCTTCATCCCTCAAACTGACACCGATGTCACAATAAAATTATGCCAATCTAAAATTTTCGCTGAAAATGGAAATGCTAAATTGACATTTTTAATACCTGTTTAACGGGTTTTTGTCCAAATCTACTAGATCCAGATAAACCTGAATGTTTTTTTTATAACAAAATGTAACATTAAAAGAAATTTGTTAAAAACATAAGAAATATTTAAAGCGAAAAATTGTCGATAAGGAATTTCAAATTAATGCAAATGTTATATCTTCAGGTTTGTTCAGGCACTTTTTTTAACAATATTGCAAATTACAAAATGTTTAGTGAATTTCAAAATCAAAAGAAAAAAAGGCGATGAAAAAGCGACTGCTTTCTGTATGTACGCATACAAATTTACAAACATAAACTTTAATTTGTGTTATTTATTTCCGTGTTATGGGTGCCGTCGTTTGCTGTAAATATGCTTGGGTTCCTCACAAATCTTCCTAATCCAGGACACTTCCTAATGATAAACAATATTAGGAAATTGATAATTTTTCATATTTATTTAACGAAAACAACAGATGAATTATTTTTTAATGCTGCCAGTCTCTTTTATGGCGACAAAAAAAGTCAAACTCTAAAAATAGTAATTCATCTAATATTAATTTTTAAACAATGAACAAAAAATCCAATTTCTGTAAAATATGCAGTCGTTTTTTTTTTGTTATAGAACAAAGTTACGACATCTAAACGTTATTTTGAATACAAAAATTTGATAAATTTGGGAGATTCCAAGATTTTTACTTATGATAAATTTTTAAACCTGATTGAGAGAAATGCCTTTTCTATCATGTTTAGTGTATAGTACTCCAGTACAGAACTTCGAACCTAGCGAATACTAGGCTGTCTAATGACAAAAGATTTTGTATAAAATTAAAAAAAACATTATTTAATTTTGGACGGGCTAGGCATACGAATGATCTAAAATCTAATTTTTTCTTTTTACAGTTTTTTTTTACCTCTGTGTTATCTATAATAAATTTAGTATCTAATAGTTAATTAATCAATTAAAAAATCAAATAACCTTTGAATCCTTCTCTAGTTCATGAATATCAGAAACTGCTAGACCAAGAACTAAATTCATCACGACAAGAGACATCATTACTAGGTACATGAAGAAGAAAACCTAAACAAAACATCATTACTAGGTACATAAAGAAGAAAACCTAAACATTATTACTAGGTACATGAAGAAAAAAACCTAAACAAAACATCATTACTAGGTACATGAAGAAGAAAATCTAAAAATCATTACTAGGTACATAAAGAAGAAAACCTAAACTAAACATCATTACTAGGTACATGAAGAAGAAAACCTAAACAAAACATCATTACTAGGTACATGAAGAAGAAAACCTAAACAAAACATCATTACTAGGTACATAAAGAAGAAAACCTAAACATCATTACTAGGTACATGAAGAAGAAAACCTAAACAAAACATCATTACAAGGTACATGAAGAAGAAAATCTAAACATCATTACTAGGTACATAAAGAAGAAAACCTAAACTAAACATCATTACTAGGTACATGAAGAAGAAAATCTAAACATCATTACTAGGTACATGAAGAAGAAAACCTAAACTAAACATCATTACTAGGTATATGAAGAAGAAAACCTAAACAAAACATCATTACTAGGTACATGAAGAAGAAAATCTAAACATCATTACTAGGTACATGAAGAAGAAAACCTAAACAAAATCATTACTAGGTACATGAAGAAGAAAACCTAAACAAAATATCATTACTAGGTACATGAAGAAGAAAACCTAAACAAAACATCATTACTAGGTACATAAAGAAGAAAACCTAAACAAAACATCATTAGTAGACACATGAAAAAGAAGAAAACCTAAACTTCATTACTTGGTACATAAAACAGAAAACCTTTACAAAATATAAATTGAAGAAAATATAAATTTTGAAAAAAAATCAACCCCAATGAGCTTTTATTTAATTTTGAGATAATTTTTATTCCTGCATTTTACTCTCAATTTAATAATCCTTAGAATGAAAAAATAAACGTCCTATCTCACAACAAAAATACATTTGAGAGAAAAAAATTTGTATTTAACTTTTAATTTTGAAAAGTAAAACTTCTGAATTTCATGTAATTCCAACATGTCAGTTTACCCAGTTTATGTACAAAGTAAATTAAACTGTTTAACAATGTGACATTATCGTCAGTACCCATGTTTGCCGTGTGGACGGGGCGGACCAAAACCAAACAGAATAAATTGATTAAAATATCAGGTTTTACCTGTTTATATTAAATATCATTTTGCTTCCACAACATTAATGGATACCAAGGGTAAAACATTAAGTAAAAATAATTACAAAAATAAAACAAAATATCATGAAACTTTTTTCAAAATAACATAAGATCCCAGCAAAAAATTAGGGCCAATTGGTTCAACCGATTTGAGATAGACAGAGTGCATAGTCTTTGGAGATAAATTTCAGCAGATCAATTCGTAAGTCTTTTAAAATTGTCATATGATAGATTTTTTATTTGTTAAAAATACTTATTTTACAAACAAAAAATGTTAAAGCAAATTTTTATCTTACCTTTGCCATAACTGATGAGTCTTCTGAAGCTACAAAGTTTGCCGTGAAATCAAACTCTCCCATTAGCATAGTGAATGCCTAAAATACACATTTAGTCCCATATTTATAGGTTTTTTCAAAATATGGATTTGTAGATTAGTATACAGCATGGAAGAAGAAACATTTTGTTTTTTCGTATCGAATACACAATTTTTTTTTAAATTACAAAAAAAATACTTAAATCCTTATTTGAAAACACAATAGAAATATAGAACTAAAAGTATAAGCTTGCATAATTTTACAAAAGTATTAATCACAGATAAGACCGCGCTCTTATCCAGCTGTACAATTAATCACAGATAAGACCGCACTCTTATCCAGCTGTACAATTAATCACAGATAAGACCGCGCTCTTATCCAGCTGTACAATTAATCACAGATAAGACCGCGCTCTTATCCAGCTGTACAATTAATCACAGATAAGACCGCGCTCTTATCCAGCTGTACAATTAATCAGAGATAAGACCGCGCTCTTATCCAGCTGTACAATTAATCACAGATAAGACCGCGCTCTTATCCAGCTGTACAATTAATACTGACGCACTTTATCAACGATAATTAGGACGCACCAAGGACGCGCTTCTAGGGACGCAATATTGTGAAAAATTAATTGTCAGCGTAATTTCAAGTGGCCCTTTCTGCAAATATTGCAATGCCGAACTGTCGACGGTACCCGTCAAAGCGTTTTCTAATCAAATATGTATTAGATATCAATGTGTGTGTCTTTTGAAAACTAACTATATTCAATTGTGGTTGCTCTACTTAAGTGACATATAGTGACTATCAGAATTAAACCAAAAAAAACAATGTTATCTTCCACAATAAAGTTCTGAAAAAGAATAGCTAATTTTGCCTAGTTACAGTGCCTTAAAGGACGTGCAGGATAAATGAGAACAAAAGTGTGATACCCTGTTTTAAGTCTTGGACACCAGAGCGATACTTTTTTAAATAGTACATGTGTGTATCTTGAAAAGATTAGTATCTAGTTGAATACTAGAACATTGGGTAGAAGTAACCTTGATAAGAGAGTAGTATCTAGTTGAATACTAGAACATTGGGTAGAAGTAACCTTGATAAGAGAGTAGTATCTCGTTGAATACTAGAACATTGGGTAGAAGTATGCCTTGATAAGAGCAGTATCTAGTTGAATACTAGAACATTGGGTAGAAGTATACCTTGATAAGATATTAGTATCTAGTTGAATACTAGAACATTGTGTAGAAGTATACCTTGATAAGAGCAGTATCTAGTTAAATACTATAACATTAGGTAGAAGTACGTATACCTTGATAAAAGAGTAGTATCTAGTTGAATACTAGAACATTGGGTAGAAGTATACCTTGATAAGAGCAGTATCTAGTTAAATACTAGAACATTGGGTAGAAGTATACCTTGATACGAGAGTAGTATCTAGTTAAATGCTAGAACATTGGGTTGAAGTATGCCTTGATAAGAGCAGTATCTAGTTAAATACTAGAACATTGGGTAGAAGTATACCTTGATACGAGAGTAGTATCTAGTTAAATGCTAGAACATTGGGTTGAAGTATGCCTTGATAAGAGCAGTATCTAGTTGAATACTAGAACATTGGGTAGAAGTATACCTTGATAAGAGATTAGTATCTAGTTGAATACTAGAACATTGGGTAGAAGTATACCTTGATAAGAGATTAGTATCTAGTTGAATACTAGAACATTGTGTAGAAGTATACCTTGATAAGAGCAGTATCTAGTTAAATACTATAACATTAGGTAGAAGTACGTATACCTTGATAAAAGAGTAGTATCTAGTTGAATACTAGAACATTGGGTAGAGCAGTATCTAGTTAAATACTAGAACATTGGGTAGAAGTATACCTTGATACGAGAGTAGTATCTAGTTAAATGCTAGAACATTGGGTTGAAGTATACCTTGATAAGAGCAGAATCTAGTTGACTAAATACTAGAACATTGGGTAGAAGTTTACCTTGATAAGAGCAGTATCTAGTTGACTAAATACTAGAACATTGGGTAGAAGGATATGGTAGATTAGGGCAAAGGAGAAGAAGAGAGGAAAATAGGACAAAAAGAAACTTCCAATAGAGTAGAAAACCCTAAAATAAACAAGAAAAAACAATAGAATATAGAATCAGTTTTTGAATACATGATTGTATTCAGCTTTTGATGACACAATTCATGAGTAATAATTAGTTTTGAATACAGATTATAGAATGATGATAACCAGCATTTGAAAACAGTCTACATAATTATTATCAGCTGTTGAATACAGAGAATATGACATTTATCTGCTTTGAATAAAAATTACAGATTATAATCAGCTTTTGAATTCAGATTACATGTTTATAATCAGCTTTGGAATTCAGAACTACAAAATAAACTCTTAAATACCGATAATCTTCAGCTATTAAAACCGATTACCTGACTATCATCAGCTTTTGAATACCGATTCGTGGGATTTTGGAAAGAACACTGAAGAATTAATCATTATGAAGATTTAAAGTTCGTCTTTTTATTTAATGGTTTCACATTGATTTTTGATTGAATTATTGATAGTTGAGATATTATTTTCCAACTTTAATATCTCTGCGTCATGGTTTGTCAATGTACAAATATAATGTACAATATCTACTAGTTAAATATAATGTACATATCTACTAGTTAAATATAATGTACATGTCTACTAGTTAAATATAATGTACATATCTACTAGTTAAATATAATGTATATATCTACTAGATATATATATTGAAATATTTGTATTTTAAAGGAGTCATAATTTGTGCCATAGGTCTCACTTTGTAGTGTGTAAATCCCTAATTTTTAATAATATAGTAGAAAAAAAGAAATTCAGTGCTATGCACCTATTTTCTTCTAAATTCTAATTTGATAAAAAATGATTTTTATAAAAAGAGAAGGGATTTCTGAATTAATTTTCCTAAGGGTTGAGAAGCAGGCAAGGAAAATGAGTACAGCAGACACCTCCCTGGTACAAAATTACTTTTTTTAGTTAAGATATAATCAGATTTATTCTATTTTTTGATTATCATCAAGCATGGTGGTAGAAAGTGAACTTGGAATCTTAAAAAATTAACATCTTCCAGAAAACAAAACTTATTCTTCAAAATGGATTCTTCCATTAAAAAAAAATTTCAAAATCGTCCATACGGTTAATAATTGGAAAAATCACCGCATGTACCCCCAAAATATTTTTTAAAATTTCACGTTTTATATCATCTCCTTGGAAATTTAATGTGAATTTAAATCTAAAAATAGCGATTAAAAAATTGAAAATTAAATGAGTTAGAGAGCTAGATAACTCATTAAAAACATTAAAAAGATAAAATACAGATTTTTGAACCGTTATTTGGCTATAACTTCTTTAATTTTTAATATCTTTTAAAGTAGTTTTTGGATATGAATTCTGCATAAAATTTCCAAAAAAGATATGTGTCGCATAAAATTTTCAAAATGTTTTTTTGGGCTCTTATGGTGATTTCTCTAAAATTAAATTGTCAATTTGTAACCGTGTGGACGATTTTGAAAATTTCTTTCATTAAAATATGATAGCAATCTCTAGTGGGCGGTTAGCTGATTTCTAAAAAGTCTAAAAGTTGTAGATGTGATTTTATGTTACCTTTGCACTTTTTGTTTGATTATTGTATGCAGGGCAATTCATATGTGTTTAAAAAATACAGAATTTTAACTAAATTTAGAAGGAAATCTGTGTAATGGGGAACAACAACGGATTTTGAAACTTAAATTTTGACTTAAAAGCGCTTCATATAAATAGATAAAAAACATCCAAACTATTCCACCGACATTAGATAGACTTCAATTTAACTTATGAACATCATTTAATTTTTTTCACCTTTCGCTTTTCACACTCAAATCCTTGTAGAGTAACACCCCTAGTAGACATGGCGAGCTAAAAAAAGAAATCTTAGTTTATTCTAATTGCTTTTGTTTGTCAACAATTTTATAAATATTTAATCTAGATATTATATTTTCTAATAAGCAATAATAAGCATGTTAAAAACATTACAGCATTTTGAATATGTTACAGAAAATAAAATGTCCTTTATTCCGTATTGCTTTTGGTGTTGTTCGTACGAACACATTTTTGGGGTTTACTAAACTCATCAGACATTTATTATTCACATCAGAGATCGATCGTAAATTCAAAATTTAAATTATCTTACTTACAACGCCTTAATCTTAGATTTTATCTTTTCAACTCAATTATGCTTCTTTTGTAGTAATTTCAAGAATATTCAAACATATAGATAATTGACAGAAAACTGATAAATTTTTTTGTTAGAGCTTGCAACCTTTGGATTACTTTAAAATGTAAAGAAGTCATCATGTATATATATAGTAGTAATCTCTGTTTGTTTGTTTGTATGTCTCATCATAACTCGAGAACCCCTTGACTGTATGCTTCCAAATTTTGATTGGAAACTCGGGAAACCTTTGAAATGTTCTTAGCTTGGTTTTGAGATTTTTATGGGGAAAAATAGCTAACATCGTAATTTACGACCAAGCGCGGGTAAACGGCGGGATTAACTATGAGTACCCTGAGCAACGCTGGGTTCTCAAGCTAGTATTATTATAAAACATAAGAAGGACTCACATCAAAGTGAAGAGTTTATCCGCGAACAATGTAAACTTGAGACCAATTTCTCGAAAATTCTGAAAATGAAATTTAAATAGTTTAAGTAATTTTTAGGTGACCTTCTTTTCAAAGATTTACACAGATACCTTTTAATACCTTTGTCCGAGTAACAATGAAGAAAATATCTTCGTTTTTCTATCTTTATGAAGAAAATGCTGGTAAACTTCCATCATTGTCTGTGCAGCATAAACATCAAAATTCAGATAGAAAAACTATACAGGATATCTTCATATTTTAGCCATGTACCTCTTTATAGTGGATCAATAAAATTACATTAATAGGACCCCTTCAACCTTTTTAACTTATTTTAATAGAAGTAAAAAAATGATTAGTTTTCAATTTTTAATTTAACGAATTTGAGCATAGGTATCCGAGCTGTACCTACTGGTCGATTCAAAAGCTTTTCTGTTTATCTGAAGTTTAGTTATTATCTATAGGACATGAACAAATTCTGAATCATCAATTCAAGATACCTGGTTGAACCGTCTCTATAGACCTGGCTCAAATTCATTAAATTCAAACTTCAACTTGGATGATCGCTTGCTTTCCCAAAAAAACATTAATTATTCAAAGCTAAAAATTTGATGTCCCGAGTGTATCATCTATATATACTTTGCTTGTCTGCCTGTTTATGAATTTATGAAGGTTTATGAATGATCAAAATTAAAAAAAGTTGCCTCTAACGATTTTCGATTGTCATTTAATTTTGAAAATCTACGATTTTTTTATAAAATCCGTAACCTGTTTTTCTTTTTGTTTTACAGTGTACACACAGAGAAAATGTTCACAATTGAAATAGAAGAAGCCTAGCTTCATGAAAATATGCATTATTGAGTCAGATTATTAATCCAAAAAAAATATATTTCACCTTTTTAAGTAGGGAGGCCGTTATTGTGTATATAAACATAATCAGCTGGACACCGGACACCAGGGACATGGTTACTTGGAAAAACATCAAACAGTAATACAACACGTTCCCGCTTCAATACACACAATTGGATTAAACACAAAGGAATTGAGTCTTTGTTACAAACTCGGATTTTCAAATCCCTATATCTCTGCAACTCAATGTCGTATGACATTAGATATTTCAAACTATGAACCCTGTTACATTAAATAATCAAAGTTTGAAATATCAAACATTTACATGATCATGTCTGTGGCAAAGACTCAATTCCTTTTGGGATTTTTTCTCACATACAGAAATATTCATATTTCTTAAAAAATTCTCTCCCAGAAATATTCAAATTGCTTAAAAAATTGTCTGCCCTCACTAAACTTACTAAAACAGGTACAATACTAAACAATAACTCTTCAGTATGGGTATTTATGATTGAAATATATTAATCTTATTTCATGTACAGGGTGTCCCAAAAAACATGGGAATTCAGTGACGAATTCGATATCGTCTCTGTTATGAATTAGCATTGTAATACCTAATTTCAAAAGCCATAATATTAATATGTCTGCTAGAATTCATTTTATAAAAAGGGTAAAAGACTGTAAAGATGTGTCTATAATGTCTCCGCAGGATGCACAGTGAAGACGGACAAGTTTACTATGTTTGTATACTGCAATTTACTTGTTTTACTAAGTACAACCGTATGCAGTCAAAACATAAACAAACAAATTGTGAACATAGCAGACAGAACTCTTATAGATTACAGCTTTCTCAGTAGGTATCACTATAATAATATAATAATATAATAATAATTATATTGAAAGGGAGTGTAAGCAAAAAATGAAAGGGGGTATATGCTAATCCTGAATTGAATTCGGTTTTAATAGCTTCTAATTTTACTTCTATCTGTTGCATAACAGTTAGAAACGCCTTATACCCATATATTTAAGTTTAAATATCATAAGCTTTTTTATTCCTTAAAACCTATGTACCTTTTACGACGATCCTTTGGCCGCTAGGTGTTTAATTTAGGGATTTCCCTTGGGAGAGACAATAAGAAAGCCTCTTTTCCATGGTTGGCAGTGAGATTAATGTTTTGTGTGTATTCCTGATATGACCGTTGAGAAATGAGAACTTCTCCAGGATGAAGGTGACCAGTGTGAGGGAGTACAGGAAGGACCAGGTGATGTAAACCCAGAACAGTTTCCACACACGGTTCCATTTCAGCTTCAGGAACAGCTGAACAGGCATATAGAGGGACGTGATTTAATTTAAAATCCTTGAAATGAAACAATCATTAAAAGATTTGAATATTTCATGATTTCAAAATCAAAGCAATGTTGGAAATCCGCCAACGTTACAGTTTTCGCTGTTACTTAATATTTACATTTTAACGCTTTAAATACGATTAAACAAATAAAATCTTACCTCAAAAATGGGATGGCTAAACATTTTTTCCTTCCCAGAGCAAATTAGAGATCTAAAGAGAATCATTTAATGGATACCTTGTTATTTTTATCCGGAAGCCTCATGTAACTCAACTCAAAAAATTGCAAGAGCCGAGCCCGGTGCGTAGGGATGAAGGGGGGCTGGTACCGCTGTGCACCCCTAGACATTCACCCCCCTAGCCCCCCCCTAGAGCCGAGGCAGGCTCTAATTTATTAAACAGTAAACTAACATATATATTCAGATTTTTTACTTTTCTTAACAATCGACAATGTCATGATTTGTCCATTTAATGATTATTTCTCAAATTCTTGCTTGTAATCTTGTAATCTTATTTACGATATTTTTTTCGCGGGGTGTCATTTAAAATGATTGGTAATTATGGTCAGATGACTAATAGTCAGCCTTCAGGTAGATTAATATAGATTTTAAGCTTTATTTTTTCTTAATACCGGTTTTTTTCGGGGTGCACAAAAAAAATTCGGCGCACTTACTAGGACAAACCTCCACTGCGCCCCTGAATTCCAAGCCGGTACAACATGTACATATACAAACATTTAGTCGTACTGTCCAGTCAGGCTAGCTAGTGTAGGGTCGACCCAGCACGTTATATTCAACAAATGTAGCCTATGGCAAGATGACATTGATGTATGGGCTTTGCATCCATGATTTCCTATTTTGAATTGTTCTTCACTTTTTTTTTCCAGCAATAAGTTAATTTTCGATGTTTTGGGTTTAACTTTAGATAATCAGAAAATGATTAAAAGAGCCCCGACATGAATCAGGCATACCATTGTACAATACATAAACGACATGAATCAGGCATACCATTGTAAAATACATAAACGACATGAATCAGGCATACCATTGTACAATACATAAAGGGTTTCTTTAAGGTAAAAAATATCTATTTTACATTTGATATAAACACCAATACTTGGCATGTAGATTCGATAGAATAAATCTTAAAATAGTTGTTGATATTAATCTTCATATCAACATGAATACCTGTATATTTTAGTCTCTCGTCCGTCTTCATTTGTAAAAAGAAGATCATCAAAGTAAACACGGCCCTAGAATTTCATTTATAAAATTTCTTTTAGAGTATGAATTTTGTATTTTTAACGATTAATGTTAAATTTTATTTTTTTTTAAACAGAATTTAATTTTGAAATAAAAGAATTGACTCTTAATGTCATTAAATTCCATTGATTTAACATTGAACAAAGGATGTTTACAACCATTGAACAAAGGATGTTTACAACCATTGAACAAAGGATGTTTACAACCATTGAACAAAGGATGTTTACAACCATTGAACAAAGGATGTTTACAATCATTGAAAAAAGAAACTTAAAAACATCCCTGGTTATATTCAATATGCAGATGCATAGAAGAAAAGTCCNAAATTGATATAAAACTGTGTTAAAATTATACGAAAGTTCATATATGTAAAATTTAGAAAATCTTAAACTTAAATCACGTGACCAGAACTATCACCAATGGCAGAGCAGTATACTGGTCACGTGTCTCCGCCTGTATCACATGACCACTTTACTGCACTGCCATTGGTGGAATTTCTGGTCAAGTAATACGGACAATTAAATCTATAAAAAATAGAAATAACAAATATAAAATTAGAATTGGAGTAAACGTAAATTACAATTAGCATTCTCTGGGATATCATCGTTTTCAGATTGGTTACTTACTTGCTGAATTTGATCTATCTAAACCCACTACTTTTATACAAAATTGTATATATATTAATTTTCGTATAAATTTGACAAAGTTTTATATCAATTTCTCGAGATAGGAACATCAGATATAACTTTCATGACCGGGTCGCGATCAAGAGCTAAAGTGATAAGCTTTCAGCCTATACGCACTTTCATTTTTCCTTTAACCTTATTTAAAAAAAAATAAAGTGGACATCTGTACTTTGTTTGTCTTGGTGTCTGTTTTTTTGTTTGTGTCCAATAAACGTCAACACGGCCGAACTGCCCAAATTTTGTATGGGACCTCCTTGACCCCCTTGAAGTTTAATGTGAATGCTCAATTACAATTACAAAAAGTTGCCTTCAACATTTTTGACGTTAGTAAAATTATTTTATAATTGTTTCGTCGAAGAGAAAATTGCTGAAAGATTGAGCAACAATTGAAGAAGATTGGCGTGAAGCGCCCTGAACCATTGTTTAATTAATTTAAACAAATATTTTTATATATTAATAAATTACCTTTCTAACTTTTCTTGCCTTGACTTCCTGGAGGTTCTTCAAGTATTCATTTACTTTCACCTGATGCCTGGCTTCCATGATTTTATCCAAAATATAAGTTGTTTTCACGATACATGTGGATTTGGCTACCTAAATAAACAATATTAAAGGGAGTGTTCCTAATTTTACGTGGACCCTCCCTTTAAAAGAGGATTTGCGATGATATCTTTGAAAACACCAATTTAATTAAGAATGTTGAAGATAAAACTTTTGAAATGTATTAAACTATTTTTTTTTTGACAAATATCAAAACGTGACGCATGTTTCCAAATCTATTTTCAATGGCTTATGGACTATTTAAGATTTTCAATACTTTGACCGCAGCCTTTTAACTTTACTGTATATTCTACCCTATATACCTATAAATAAAAGGTTATTCTTACAAAAATTCTTTTAAGTTGATATTTCTTAAAAGTGATCGTGTCAAAATGAGGGTTATGAAGCAAAAATTTGAAATGAGCTTAGTCGTTGAACTACCTTCCGCCTGTTCAAATTTTGAATCGACGATTCAAAGTAAAAGATTTACGAGGATTTTAATTGATGAATAGGGTTTTGAATCAGCAGTTGTAAGTTCAGCAACCTCTCCAATTAATTAATTAATTAATTAATTAATTAATTATCTAAATCCCAATGCAACCTATACCTTACAGAGCAAGGTAAGCCCTAGATCCTCTGAATCCTCCAGAGGCAGTCCATACTTCTCAAATACTTGGATTGGGCTGATATTGGAGACCTGAGTCAGATCAGCCCCCTTCTCAGCTAAAAATCTAAACACGCACAAAGTTTAAGTTTTATTTACAGGGTGTCCCACGAAACATGACAGTAGCAAGACAAATTTAAAGTTTTCTTTGAACTTAGAATTAATTTGTGACATTTGCTTTCGTCAACATACTTTCACATGTATGATTCTTGAAGCAACCGCCACACACTTCTCTTAGTTTTGGTATTTCCAAAATGTGGTCTGCCTTTTTAGATATATCGCCATGAAGTTTAACCTACCCCACTTAGAATCTTTTAACCAAACTATGAACATTCCCCTGGTTGTATTGAGTTACCAAATCAAAATTTAATAATTTAATAATCAGACAGACAAACAGACATAAAAACAAACAGATATCTGATGAAATACTGGAATGCAGAACCTAAACTTAAACGTAGTTTTAAGTGACCCTCCATTTAAAGGGACTGTAAGCGTAATTTTAAGCGACCCTCCATGCAAAGATAGAACTTCCAGATTTACAACAGCATTCTTTAAACCTTAATCTGATTTATAATATGAGAGATATCGTTGTTTTCCTAGCAGACTATTTTCTCACTATTCTTTGTAACATAAATTCAGACGCCGGTACTTATAAAGAGAAACCACAATTAAAAATGATAATTCTTTAATTTTGGACAATAATAGTGATAATAAAGTGCTTGTGCTTATCTTACAGTAAAAATAAGCGCAATTTTGTTGTCTTTATTTTCTGTTTTTACACTTTTTTATTTAATCTTGGAAAACATGTCAACTGATGTGAGAAAATGCTGTCTTCCTTGTTACATTTGACACTTGTGACGTCATGTAAAATTGGTCCATTTCTCTGTGGCTTTCTATTGTGCTTGATAATCTATTTGATCCAACATTATTCATAGTTTCAAATATATTTTAATGTCTTTGAGTAGGACATTGAGTTGAAAAGATACGGGGATTAGAAAATTAGAGTTTTTTTTTTGTTGCAAAAACTCAATTCCTTTACAGTGTATAGCAACTGAAGGTGAACCTGGTAAATGTGTATTAGATTTTAGTTCTTCTCCCATGCGATAAAACTCTAGCTGTTGCTCAGTTAGTTCTTTAGTGAATACACCATCCTAAAAATCAATTTATTATAAGATCAAACATGAAAACTTTTAAATTGGCGCAATTAGTTAAACTGATTCAATCCTAGGTAGGAGATTAATTCAGAGGATGTTCCAAAGATATTCTTGAAAATTATTTCCCAATTTTCAAAATATATATGCCATCATTCTTAAATAATAAATCAAATAGTACAAATGTGAAATGGCGAATTCACTGTTTTGAAAGGTTCACAAAAGCTCCAAGAAACTCTCGAACAAAATTTTCCCAAGATTTTTTCTTGATTTATTCAAAAATTCATTTTAAGTTTCTTTGCTATACAAAATTTGGCGGAATCACATATGTTTCAAGATTTCCCGAAAAAGTTTTAATAATTTCCCAAATATTTATGTAAAATTTACCAAACCAAATCTTATTGTAGAAGTTTGAGAATTTTTCATATTTTTATCAAAATTCAAAATGTCAAAGGTCTACGAATTCGGTTTGAAAAGATAGTTGTCAGTGTCAAGAACTCAGTTTCTTTAAAGGGACTGTAAAGGAAAAATGAAAGGGGGTATTGGCTAATATATATAAGCTATATGTATAAGCTAATCGTTTTAGCTCTTGATCGCGACCCATGAAAGTTTTATCTTATGTTCCTGTCTCGAGAAATTGATATAAAACTGTGCTAAAATTATACGAAAATTCATATATGTAAAATTTTGAAAATCTGAAACTTAAATCACGTGACCAGAACTATCACCAATTGCAGAGCAGTATACTGGTCACGTGTCTCCGCCTGTATCACATGACCACTTTACTGCACTGCCATTGGTGGAATTTCTGGTCAAGTAATACGGACAATTAAATCTATAAAAAATAGAAATAACAAATATAAAATTAGAATTGGAGTAAACGTAAATTACAATTAGCATTCTCTGGGATATCATCGTTTTCAGATTGGTTACTTACTTGCTGAATTTGATCTATCTAAACCCACTACTTTTATACAAAATTGTATATATATTAATTTTCGTATAAATTTGACAAAGTTTTATATCAATTTCTCGAGATAGGAACATCAGATATAACTTTCATGGGTTG
>NW_019397208.1:57467-65871 GCF_000591075.1 Eurytemora carolleeae
AAAATTCCACGAGCAACGCCGGGCACTTCAGTTAAAATTATATATGTATTTATATATATCTTTATATATATTAAGTATGTACCTCAGAATTTCCCCGCTACCCCTAAGAGCTGCATAGTGAATTGGAGTATCTCCCCATTCAGTTCGAGCATTCAAGTCTCCACCTTCCTCGAGAAGGTAGGCACCACAATCAACTGGCTTTCCTTAAGTCAGAAAAGGAATTTAAGAGACTGTAAGCGTAATTTTAAGTGACCCTCCATGCAAAGATGGTGTTCCCTTTAAACCACCTTTATCTGATCAATAATATGAAAGATTTTGTCATTTTTATGTTAAAAAATATTTGATTCTAATAATTGCGATACATGTCTTCCTGCATATAGAAATGCGCAAGTCTACACATTAGAGAAACCACAATAGAAAATAATCAGTTTTTAAAATTATAGACATAAAATTCATACTTGATCAGCCACAGCTTTTAAGGGTAGGGTATAGTGAAACGGGTATTGCCAAATTTGCGATCCAAACACGATCCAAAAACATCCGTGATATGATTTTTTCATAGTTTCTACATCTTTTAGGGTAAAAATTTAGCAAAGTTTATAAGAAGCAAACTAAAAAAAATACAGTTTTAATATCTTGAAAGTTTTATTAAAAGTTTAAAAAAAACAATACAATACTAACCACAGCCTATATTGTAGGCCAGGAGATGAAGAGGGGTCTCAGAGAGTATATTTCTAAGGTTGGGAGATAATCCTTCCTCTTCAACAAAATATTGTAAACCTAAAACAAGATCTAATTTACCACTCCATTAGACTAGAAATTGAAACCATTGTATTATATTGTAATTTGTACACTATGGCAAACTAAGTTTAGTCATTTTCAAGAATTAAAAACATTAAGAATAAAAAATAAAAAATCAGGCGTTGTTTATTTATCTACATATTTTCGCAATCTTTGTACCTTCAGATAAAAACAAGATTGTTAATTTTTCCATCTTCAATTTATGCTTTAATCTCACAATGGATTTCAAAAATCTTCTCATTGAATGTTTACAGTTGGTGGAAGGCTGAATCAAACCAGATTAGAAATAGAAGATGGAGATAGAGATAACATCCTTTTTCTTTAAGAACCAAACTTTTGAGAAAAAACGATTTTTTTGTGAACGAAGGTGTCGTTCAGAAAAAAAGAACGATGGACAAACGACTTAAGTCGGTCATAGAAATAAAAAACTAGCGTTCCAAAAGATTTTGAAAAGCTATAGTTTTTTTTACTGAACGAAAGATTTTTTCGAACAAACTCTAAAAAACCTGAACAACAACTTTTTTATTTAACAAAGATTTTACTTAACGATCGAACGAACAAAATAGAACGATCAATATGCTAAAATAAAATAATTTCAAATAAACAGAATAATTTTATGAAAAATAAAAAATTTTTAGCATTTAAAATTTTACCTAAAGGTTGAGGAGTTAACTGATTATCTGATTAGATTTGAAAACATAGGATTATGAATCGGTGCGAAATGGGTGGGAAATGAATATCAAATGTTTACTTACTTTTTATATTATCTGCTTCCGCAGCATAGTGCAGACACGTGTTACCAAGATATCCTGAAGTAGAAAAAAAATCATTTAGATAAAACGCATCGTTTTAATTTGGCTAAACTTTCATTGCACAGAGCTGAAAACTTTAGAATGGATAAACTTTAATCCTGACTTCTTGATCCGAATATCCACTGTGGAAACTTTTCATTTTAGTCCTTAATCCACTCTTTTTCTCTCTCCTTGGATATCCGTTAATTGTTTTCTCCAATGAGAATATTTTTGTTCTCTCATTGGTTGTCCGCTTTTCTCTGATTGGCTGCTACAGTTTCTCAGATGATTAAATATTAATTTAAATTTTATCGTTCTTCGTACACTTTTAAGATAATCTTGCAAGATTATGTTAATCTTGAGATTAAGAAAAAGAGTGGATTAAGCCTTAATCCCGATATCCACCATTCAAAAGTTCCCAGCTCAGGAAAGGTTCCTTATTAAGTCAAGATTTTTTTTGGTTTGTTTATTTATTTTAATAGAATTATATTCATGCAATCTGTTATATAATAGGTTTTTATATTCCTTTTTCAGAAAATTTTACTTGCAATTGATAGTAAACCAGGTGAAATAAAATTATATAGAACTTCAGTATTTCATGTCGTGTCAATCATAAAGAAAATTGTATTTTCTAATGTTGATTTTTCTTTTTACTAAAAAATGATTGCAACATTTTCGAGTTTTTGATTACTGTTTCTATAATTAGCTTTAGTTTGCTTTAACTCAAGTGTATCATTATAAATGATTTATTACAGTGAACGAATTCTCAGTAATTTTAATTAACTCTATAACAATGGGGGAGGGGTGGTGTTTTCCACCCCCCCCCCTGTGGTTTCTTCTGAATAAATTAAAGACGGTTTAATTAGAATTCTGAAACTTCTTCACTTTTTCAACATAATAGTTTTAAACAAATTTTGCTATAGATTTTTTTTGATGCATAGGGTAGGATTGAGGACGGTAAAACCATAGAAAATAGAATATTCTCTATGGGTAAAACGCCGGGTCGGTGTTTAGAAAAAACCCAGAAATATTTAATAACTTTTTTTTAGAAATGATACACGGCTAAGACTTATACATTTGAAAAGCTCCTGAAAAATTATATATTAAGATGTGTCAAAGTTAATATTTGTTAAAAGTAAAAAATAACTAATTTTGAAAAAATTTTCAAAATATTTGTTGAACTTTTAAAAAATCCTTCCTTACAATCCTAACCATCAAAGTTACAGGTCTAATTTTATTAATGAACAGGCCTTGACAAGTTGGAATAGGGACATGTATCATACTCCCCTATCTCAACTCTAAGATCAAAATCATAGGGGGGGGGGGAACATCCCCCCCATCTATATTAGAAAAAAGCCCAATTGGGATAGAGTTAATATGAAACCTTTCATTTACATTTAATAATTAGATTGTCATATATAGAAATGGGTATCGTTATCATATATAGAGATGTGTATCGTTTTCATATATAGAGATGGGTATCGTTTTTTTTATATAGAGATGGGTATCATTTTCATATATAGAGATGGGTATCGTTTTCATATATAGAGATGGATATCGTTTTCATATATAGAGATGGGTATCGTTTTTATATATAGAGATGGGTATCGTTTTCATATATATAGAGATGGGTATCGTTTTCATATATAGAGATGGGTATCGTTTTTATATATAGAGATGGGTATCGTTTTCATATATATAGAGATGGGTATAGTTTTCATATATAGAGATGGGTATCATTTTCATATATATAGATGGGTATCATTTTCATATATAGAGATGGGTATCGTTTTCATATATATAGAGATGGGTATAGTTTTCATATATAAAGATGGGTACAATTTTCATATAAAGAGATGGGTATCGTTTTCATATATAGAGATGGGTATCGTTTTCATATATAGAGATGGTTATCGTTTTCATATATATAGAGATGGGTATAGTTTTCATATATAGAGATGGGTATCGTTTTCATATATAGAGATGGGTATAGTTTTCATATATAGAGATGGGTATCGTTTTCATATAAAGAGATGGGTATCGTTTTCATATAAAGAGATGGGTATCGTTTTCATATAAAGAGATGGGTATCGTTTTTGTGAACGAATGAAATTTTTCGTGAATGATGATGTCGTTCAGAAAGAAACGAACGATGAACGAACAACTTGGATTGTTCAGAGAAATGAATAAAATTATCCTTTTTTTACTGAACAAACACCTACCAGACAAAATAAAAAAGGACATTTTTTTACTGAAAGAACGATTTTATTGTACCAACGATTTAACTAAACGATATGCCAGTGAGAAAACAAACAAAATAATTTCGATA
The DNA here is from genome assembly GCF_000591075.1 of Eurytemora carolleeae. Taxonomy (NCBI): domain Eukaryota; kingdom Metazoa; phylum Arthropoda; class Copepoda; order Calanoida; family Temoridae; genus Eurytemora; species Eurytemora carolleeae. Next base: position 61,389 of record NW_019397208.1, read on the forward strand.
AAAAAAGATAAAAAATGAAGAACGTGCCCTTCTCTATAATCATTTATTTTCACGAGCTACTAAACTATCCCACAAAATATTATAAATAGTATAACCACTTTGAAACTTTTAATAATATGAAGCCCCCCGCCTCTCTCCCTCCCCCCGTCTACACATGTATGAATTAAAGATTCCAGCTGTATACCAGTAGCAGATGTATCTGCCCCGTACATCTTGAGTATCTTGACTAGCTGAAGATCACCAACTGCAAGATGGATTGGAAGATCTCCATTTTTATTTGGAGCATGCACATTAGCTCCAGCATCTAGCAGTAACCTTAAACAGATCAATTTCTTATTTGGAGCATGCACACTAGCTCCAGTTTCTATCAGTAACCTTAAACAGATCAATTTCTTATTCGGAGCATGCACATTAGCTCTAGCTTCTATCAGTAACCTTAAACAGATCAATTTCTTATTTGGAGCATGCACATTAGCTCCAGCTTCTAGCAGTAACCTTAAACAGATCAATTTCTTATTCGGAGCATGCACATTAGCTCCAGCTTCTAGCTGTAACCTTAAACATATGAATTTCTTATTCGGAGCATGCACATTAGCTCCAGCTTCTAGCATTAGCCTTAAACAGATAAATTTCTTATTTGAAGCATGCACATTAGCTCCAGCTTTTAGCAGTAACCTTAAACAGATAAATTTCTTATTTGGATCATGCACACTAGCTCCAGGTTCTAGCAGTAACCTTAAACAGATCAATTTCTTATTTGGATCATGCACACTAGCTCCAGGTTCTAGCAGTAACCTTAAACAGATCAATTTCTTATTTGGATCATGCACACTAGCTCCAGGTTCTAGCAGTAACCTTACACATATCAATTTCTTATTTGAAGCATGCACACTAGCTCCAGCCATTAGCAGTAGCCTTAAAAAGATCAGTTTCTTATTTGTAGCATGCACATTAACTCTAGCTTCTAGCAGTAACCTTAAATAGATCAGTTTCTACATAGGCCTGTTGATGTAATAAGGGTTGTTAATTTGTTCGGTTCGTTTTTAAGGGTTTTTTGCCTTTTTTAAATCTATCAGTTGCACAGTTCCAAAATTATTTATTCTAAACATTTGCTTTTTTTACACATACTTAAACAAATATTTGTTATATTTTTACCTTAATATTTCAAGATTTTTCAAAATACAGGCATTATGTATCGGCATCTGTCCTGCATGGTTGGTCTAATAAAAAACAGTAACAGTAATAGTAATAGTATAAGTAACATTAACAGTAACAGTAATAGTAAAAGTACCAGTAACAGTAACAGTAACAGTAACAGTAATAGTAATAGTAACAGTAACAGTAACAGCAACAGTAATAGTAACAGTAACAGTAATATTAACAGTAATACTAATAGTAACAGTAACAGTAACAGCACTAGTAATAGTAACAGTAACAGTAACAGTAGTAACAGTAACAGTAACAGTAGTAACAGTAACAGTAACAGTAACAGTAATAGCAACAGTAACAGTAATAGCAACAGTAACAGTAACAGTAACAGTAACAGTAACAGTAACAGTAACAGTAACAGTAATAGCAACAGTAACAGTAACAGTAATAGTATTAGCAACAAAAAAACTATAAATGATTAAAAACAATAGCAAGGAAAGGGAAGGGGAAAAGGGAAGAGAAAGGGGAAATGAAAACTAGGACGTGAAAGGGAAGGAGGGGGAGAGGAAGTAAAATGGAAAGAAAAGGGGAAGAGAAAGGAGAAGGTAACAGGGAGAGAATTGTGAGTTTGTGGACGTTTTTTGAAAAGGTGTATTATTGTGAGCAAGGTCCATTTTACCTTTGAAAATCATTCAAGTTAAATTATTTTTAAATTCTGAGTTTGTTATTTTGCTTTGTTTTACAAAATTTTAGCGGATAAAATAAACACGAAATAATTCTTGTAAAGTAGTTTTTTCTTTCTTTTTACTTTGAAAATTATTAAAAGTAATGATCAATGTTCATCATTAATGATTATTTTTTTTATTAGAAAATTCAAAGCAACTTTGAAAAGCAGGAATAAAGGTTTATCATAACTTCATTAAAAGATGAAAACGGGTCGATAAACTGTAATAAATCTAGGTCCCGAGATTATTCTACTCAAAGTTTATAATTACAGTCTCACTGACTTTATCTCTAGCCAAAACTCAAGGCTCTGTATTCGTCCGTATAACACAATGTTTGATGTAGTACTAAATTATATATAGAGGTAAATCAAAGTGACCGGATTGGCCTGTCAGGGTCACATTGAAATAGATAAGATATATTAATAACATGGATAATAAAGATCGTACTAATCATTACACAGAAAATGCAACAAAACTACCTTATTTAAATCTGCCCCGAATTTGATTAGATCAGAGACACCTTTCTTGTTGTTAAATTGTACTGCACTGAAAATACGAGACTCGGAGTTAAACGTATATAATCCATACATTTTTCAATTTTTATATCACTCAGTTTTGAGAATGTTTCAATATGCTAATAAAATTTTCCATCCATTCTTAGAAACTCACATTAAGTTAACTGAATTTTGAATTGCCCTACTACAATCTTATAAACAATTTTTCTCATAAATAAAAAACATATTTTAGTTTGGCATGAAATTACCAAAATTGTCCGAAATGGACTTAACAGGTACTGTACAAAAGTAAGTTAGCTTGCTCAGTACTAAATGTTTCTTCTGTCTTATATACAAAAATCCTTTGTTCCCCCTTTCCTACCTACAACTTTCTTTTTAAACTTCTTCTCTAATTTTTTATTCTTCTTAAAATTTTCGCTACTTTTTGCAATTTGAATTAGCGCATTTTAAAAGCGTGCAAAACTTGTCTATGAACCTTTCACGGGGTAATATTAGTTGCCACAAAAAGAAGCCAAATATATATATAGACGGTACCTGTGAAGAAGGGTATATTCCTGGTGTCCATATGGTTTATTGATTAACTGAGGATATAATTCCAGCATGGATTCCAGTTTTAACACTCTATCAGGACATCTATACAAATGAAGAGGCATCATTTTAGTTTTACTTTGATATTACAAAAAAAGAACAAATTAGACTGGTTCATATTTAAAATAAATATCTACATAATGAATAACGAGTGTTTTAAGGGAAAGGATGATTAGTAGGTTTGCTCTGGAACACACTATACTGACTTATGTGTATTAATCTCATCTTGTTGGTGGATTTTTTCCTTGATAAGAAAAACCAACATTGGCTCCGCAACAAAAAAGACTTTTAAATTAAAAATTAATTGTTAGCATTACCTAGATCACACTTGTGTTAATAAAACTAAATTCAAATAATTCTATCCCCCCGCACCCCTGATTTTGTTATTAAATATTGAGAATTTGTTTAATGTCCATTCTCTCACCTGACACATTCATGAAGATCATTCAATAGATCTTCCTCTTCTCTTGACAGTTCATGTTGAACATCAACTAAATCAAGTAGAATCAGTTCATCTTGAATATCATCTGAATCTGCAATCTGTGCATTTTGAACATAAACTTTATCACGTTTTATTCAATCCTAAGATTAAGTTATAAGGTTTTGTGCTTTGCAAATAATTTATCATCTTTCAAAAAAATCTTTTTATTTAATATCATTTAATGCATAAATTAATAAATGAATAAATGAACGGGTGAATAAATGAATAAATGAATATACGAATGAATAAAATTATAAATTAATAAATGCATAAATGAATAAATGAATAAATGAATAAATGAATAAATGAATAAATGAATAAATGAATGAATAAATAAATGAAAGAATGAAAGGATGAAGAAATAAATAAGAAATTCCACCTTTTTCCATCTCCATCAGCTTCTCCTTCATGTTAAATTTCATTTCAAGTCTAAGAAAACTAAATTATCAAAATACATTTATTTGTTCTTTTCTTGTTAAAGCTTTCAAGGGTTCTGTTTTGACTCAGACATTCAACTCATTAATGGAGTCACTTAAACTTACGACCTCAAGGGACTGTAAGCGTTATTTCAAGTGAACCTCCAAGTAAAGATGGCAATGCCCGATTTACAACGGTACTCTTGAAACCTTATCCTGATCAATAATGTGGAAGATAACGTCGTTTTTCTGACTCGAAAAGTGTCTTTTTATGCCAGTTTCTTTATTGCTTCTTATAAACAAGAAATGCGCAAGTCACTTTCGCAGAGAAACCGCAAATGAAAGATAATTTAATTTTAATTTATACTTAATTAGACAAAGCTTTCAAGGGTACCGTTGTAAATCAGGCTTTGCAGTCTTTACATGACACTTTAATTAAGTTAACAGTCCCTTTCAGTCCTTTAAATACATAAGTCCTTTAAATACATCAGTCCTTTAAATACATCAATCCTTTAAATACATCAATCCTTTAAATACATCAGTCCTTTGAATACATCAATCCTTTAAATACATCAGTCCTTTAAATACATCAGTCCTTTAAATACATCA
>NW_019397208.1:66610-93185 GCF_000591075.1 Eurytemora carolleeae
CAATAAAAAATATATTTAAAGATTTGTCAATTCTATTTTGTTCTGTTCAAAAACTATTATGTCATTGTTCAATAAAAAATATATTTAAAGATTTGTCAATTCTATTTTGCTCTGTTCAAAAACTATTATTTTATTGCTCAATAAAAAACTAAAAAAAAACGATCTATCATGTGAAAAGAACGCTGATTAACTGTTTCTAGAATTCCCTCTAAATCCCCATATTATGTAAAGAAAGCGCTAAGAGGAACTTATTTTTTATGTAAACTATAAACAATCGGTAGATACATTTTGATTAAGATATTTTTAAAATTTTAAGAAGATTTTAATTTTGAATATTTTATTTTGTAAAATATTTTTTTTCTTTTATAACTATGGTGTTACAATTCTTTATTTGTTATTTTTTTTAACAGATTTTAAAAATATTCCTCAATCGTTACAAAAAGTAACGTTGTGAGTGGTACTCTAAAAACTGAAATCTAATTTTTATCTTGTGGATAATTTTTGTTACTTTTAATTAGGAATTTAAAAGAAACAATTTTATCATGTTCGCTCAAATTGCGCAATTAACCCCACTCTAAAAGTGCATGATCCGGTACAACTTGCACTGTATGTGCATACAGTCGTACTGTCCAGTCTAGAATCAACCCAGTACGTTTTATGCAACAAATACAGCCTGACAAGATGACAGAGAATGTTTAACATGGAATTCCACAGGTATATATCTATCAGCGGTATGTTGGGATCCTTGGTGTAATTGGTGTATTTTGAAAGAGATGAACAATCCCTTTAGTTTTACGTTTTATGTGTATCTCGATTGGAGGAGAGGGGGGGGGGGTGTTTTTCATCCCCCATGTGTTTTTTCCAAAAAACTTTTTCAACTTTATAGTTGTGAACAAATTTTGATAACATTTTTTTATGCATAGGGTACGGCGGAGGACAGTCAAAAGAAATGGTTTTTTAACTTTTTTATCAATTAATGCAGGGCTAAAACTTATATATTTAAAAAGCCCTTAAAAATTAGACTTCTAAGAATTAAAAAATCAAGAATATTCAAAATATTCAAAAAAGGCTATATGAGCAGTTTCAAATTCAAGCTTCAAAGCGCTATACAATTCCACTTTTTGGAAAACTAAATGTTTTAAAATTGCATGATATTCTTCAATTGAAAGGTTCAATTTTTATGTACAAATACTTCAATGAACGGCTTCCTGAATCGTTTAATTGTTTTTCCGACATACTTTTTGAACTTTTTTTAAAAACCTCCCTTGCATCCAAACCATTAAAGATAGAGGTTTATTTTTTTTGATAAGCAGGCCTTGAAAAGTTGGACTAGTCACATGTATCACACTCCCCTATATCCACTCTAAGGGTAAAATCAGAGAGGGGGGAATCTATTTTAAAAAAAAATAGCCCAATCGGGATAGCTTTAATAGAGTCGGGTAATATTTTGATACTGTTCCTATAAGAACCTGTTTGCTCTATTTATTCAGTTTAATATTACCAACCAACCTCATGCAACAATTGTTTTAACCTTTTCCCTTCGGACTTGTATACTCTACTAACATTAAATAGAGGAAGGATTGATATATACGAGAGTAGGGGTANTTCCAATAATGATACATGATACCACTAAAGCGTATAAATATTGCACATTTAGATGGGGAGGCAAACTCCAAGTAAAATATTCATATTCTAAAAACCTAACACAGAATTTTGCTAAAATACTATTTTAAATTGATTTTAAAATACTATTTTAAAATTGAACCTTTACATAAAGGATATCATAAATTATTACAGCAAAGGCTAAACCAGCATATAGTTTTTCAAAACTTTTCAGGTTCTTGAAAACCATCGTTTCTTTGGTTCCTTTTCCTTTATAGTTTCTCTTAGGAAACACACTTTAGCATAATTTACAAAATACAGTTCTAAAACCTTCACTTTGTGGCGCTTTTAAAATATTTATTACATGAAATCTAAAAAAAAGTTAATGCCCAGTACTAGCTAAGACCAGATTTGATTATTATAAGGGGATATGCACATAAGAGGGGTAATATACTGTACAGTAGAATATGTACATAAGAAAAGTAATATATTGTACATTAGGATATGCGCACAAGAAGAGTAATATATTGTACATTAGGATATGCACAGAAGAGGAGTAATATACTGTACAGTAGGATATGTACAGAAGAGAAGTAATATATTGTACATTAGGATATGTACAGAAGAGAAGTAATATATTGTACATTAGGATATGTACAGAAGAGAAGTAATATATTGTACAGTAGGATATGTACAGAAGAGAAGTAATATACTGTACAGTAGGATATGCACAGAAGAGAAGTAATATATTGTACATATAGGATATGTACAGAAGAGAAGTAATATACTGTACAGTAGAATATGTACAGAAGAGAAGTAAAATATTGTACAGTAGGATATGTACAGAAGAGAAGTAATATACTGTCCACTAGTAGGATATGTACAGAAGAAAGAAAATACACTGTACAGTAGGATATGTACAGAAGAGAAGTAATATATTGTACTGTAGGATATGCACAGAAGAGAAGTAATATATTGTTCAGTAGGATATGCACAGAAGAGAAGTAATATATTGTACTGTAGGATATGTACAGAAGAGAAGTAATATATTGTACTGTAGGATATGTACAAAAGAGAAGTAATATATTGTACAGTAGGATATGTACAGAAGAGAAGTAATATACTGTACAGTAGGATATGTCCAGAAGAGAAGTAATATACTGTACACTAGTAGGATATGTACAGAAGAGAGAAAATACACTGTACAGTGTACAGTAGTATACGTACAGAAGAGAAGGATTATAGTGCAATAGTGGGTAATGTACAGAAGAGAAGGAATATATTGTTCAGTAGGATATGCTCATAAGATAAGGAATACAGTGTACATAAAACTATCATGTGATTTAAAAAAAAGGAATTAAGCAAATTTGCAAATTTTTGCAATAATATTTTTTATATATTTTTTGCACAGACGCATTCAAAGTGAATTTGTACATTTTCGGTTTTTCTTAATTACAAGGTTTACCCACATATTTTTAAAAACTTTCAAAACGATCGTTTTAGAAACGATTGAAAAACGAAGCAAAAAACGATCGTTTAACGATCGTTTTCAAAAACGATAAACAACCCTACCCACATAGAAGAATACTTTAGTAACAACCTAAAACTTTTAAAATATAGTTAGAATAATTCATTAAATGATTTGGGAAAGAAAAACAAAAGTTTACAGGTGAAATTTTTACCATGAATTTACTGCAAAATAACTGAGTAAAGTCGTAATAGTTGTCATTCAAGACTCAGCCTTCGTGGGTTTATATCATCTTATTAAATGTTTTGCATAATTTTTGCTCATACAAATATCCCCCTGGCCCCGGGGTATTTGATCAGTCAATAGTAATTCATGATTTATTATTGAATCAAATTATTATTATTATTAATAATTTTGAAATTCACTGTTTATATTTGAAAAAAAAGTTGTATTTGTCAAAAAAATTTGAACTTTGTAATTTTTTCTTTAACCTTTTGATATCTTTTTATGCTACATTGATTGCGAGTGCCCTAATGTTTTGGTTTAATTCTAAGATTATGTTAAAATTTTAGAAAAATGCATTTTCTTTGATTTAACAGAACTTTTGTTTATAATAGTTGCATTGTTTATAAATAGTATTTTCATTTCAGTGATATTTATAAATACATTGACATTTTTTATGGTAAAATTTACGTTTGAAAAAAAATTTGATAAAAAAATTTAAACATTTTTTCCCGCTTTTGAAAGCAGAGAGAAATGTTTTAGCCCTGTTAAGTTTGTCCAAGTAGAACTGTTTAGTTAGCACTGCTTGATGGATCTACAATGAGAAGAATATTGATTCAAACAATATTTTCTGTTACACTGTAAGTTAAAATCTAATCTATATATAAAGCAAAACGGTTAAACCAAATTGGCTTAAATTTTTTTTTGTGAACCCATGGGTGTAACATAGGCGAAGGCAGTGACCGGCAATGTAAGGTAGTTGAACTGAGAATGCAGTTTTGTGAAGAAATTTATTAGGATTCAGTTGAAACAAATAAAATGTTTTAATGAGACATATGACACTTTTAGTGATGTATAGTTACTGAGTTTGAGCACAAAGCGACGTTCAAAATCTTCCATTTAAGTGGTTATGTTTTGAGAATCGATTTTTTAAAAATTATTTAATAACGACGACAAAAAAATGAAACAAAGATTCTTCAGTAAACCAGGAAACAGGTTAAGAAAATAAAAATTTACTCTTAAACCATCGAAAATAAGTAATCTTTTTTAGTTATTTGTTTTTTTTAATAATGTCTTATTGCACGCAAACGTTTTCTGTAGATTTCCTGGAAGTTTTATTGAAAAGACGACATTTGGAGAATTTGAAGAAAACACGAACAAATTTGTGAAGAATAAGAAATTTAATGTAATGATGAAAAATAAATAATTAATCATTGATTTACTGACAATTTCTATTGAGAAATATGTTCCTAAACATCTAATTAGTTTACTCTCGAATTTTTGTTCCTTTTTTCGTAGTCGCCAATGAATAATTAAAAAAACCTTTCAAATGGATGATTTTGAACGTCAACTTTGCACTCAAACTCATTAATTATACATCATTAAAACTTTTTATATGTCTCGAATGAATCTTAAATAATTTCCCACAATACTATATTCTCAGTTCAGCTACCTTACATTGCCGGGGAAGGGGTATTAATTTATATTATAAAGATATATTGATTTGATGCTGATTAAATGTTCTAAATTTTACTAATTTTCTGCTAATTTAACTAAATTTCATTAGTGCATCTGCATCCATATAAAGTTACAGTTACCCACAAAGGATGAGACTGTAAAGACGACCAAAAACTAAATATGACAATTCCAAGGTTAAATAAATTCATCTGTTATAAATATTGTCCTTTTAATGGCTTTCTTAATGATTGGGAAAAAAGAAGCAAGTTTAGTTTCAAGGAATTATAAATATGAGGAAACAGACAGTATAAATTCCGTACAGTCGTCTCTGAAGTCTCATCTTGTGTGGGTACCCCTGTATGTTCTGCTAGAAATAGTTTTCTCAACGCTTATATAAATTGCTGTACTGAAGATATGAAAATCTAATAAAATAAAATCACAAATTTCTGTGAATTTTTAGACATTGACCTTTTTTACTGTTTTAGATTGAGTGTACACATATCAGGAAAATCTCATAGTTTAATGTATAATTTTTAACATAAAATAAGTAGAATCCACTCAATTCTCAGAGGTTTATAATTGTTCAAAAATTAAATGGTTTTGAACCTTAAAAACGGCTTTGTAGGTCCGAGTCTTTGTTAATAGTTTCTGAAAGAAATCGAAAAAAAATATAGTTTTTCTTTCATTTATGATTTTTAAATCTATCTTAAAAAAATCAGAAACGACGATATGTTAGTTTTGCTGAACAAATTTTACTGTTTTTTTTTAAATTTTAACAAACTATCATTGTGTTTTCGGGTTTTTCACATCGATTTTTTAGAAAAGTGAAAAAATTTCTTCCCTTCAATGGCAGCCCCCCCACACCCACTTTTTTCTATAAACGGACCTTAAAGTAAAGTCAAGAAGTTTCAAAGTAAAAGTGTCAAAAATAAGGGTTAAAATTTGGTTTTTAATATACAACCCCAAATCTTGACCAAGGTTATAATGCAAGGAAAGTTATTTCAAAGGTGTACGCATCTTTTGTACTACAGTGAACTGTCTCTGGGCGGTAATGTAAACACAAGACGGATGTCAAAGCCTGACATGGATCCATCTTTCACATAAAAAATCAATGAAATATTCTGGTCAAAGGAAATTATTATGTGACTTATCAAAATTATCAAAATAAAATGCTTTTATCCTCCACCGATGCTAAACAAACACCGATGCATCTATTCTTGTTTACAAATTCCGCCCAGAGAGAACTGGTGTCAATATGTACGCAACTGAAACTAATTTTCCTTGCATTATACCCTTGATCTTGACCATGTTTCTTTTTGTGCACTTGAAATTACGAAATAAGAAAAGTCGCGTTTTTGACCATAAAAGTTGGATGGCTGCCAAATAAGCTGCTAAAATCGTATGTATTCAAAAAAGAATATCTTACATTACTCAAAAAATAGCTTTTTGACCATTCTTTTCATATTTGCTGCCAAATAAACGATTTTTGTTGAATTTGAAATATTTTCTGTCGCTTAAAGCAGCCATCCAACTTTTGCTAAATGAGCGATTAATTTAATTCATACTTTAGAGTGATATCACTGCCGCTGCCGTTAAAATTGCTGGTTTTTTCAGAAAAGTTTTTAAAAGGAATGAAAAGTTTAACATATAGATTTAAGGAATATTTGGACTTGAATTTTCTTCATCTTCTCAGGAATCCTTTCAAACATTTTTTCAATTAAATATTTATTTAAAACAACAAAAACGCATTTCTCCACCATTTTGAATCTTAATATATACAGTTTTGGGCGATCATATTAATACAATGAAGACGACTTTTTATTAATTATGCTTTGATCTCTAGCAAACATTTTTGTATATTTAATTGTTTATGTGGCTCTGCTGTTTAAAAGATCGGTAGACAGTCAAAAAAGAAATAGAAAGTCGTCATCAATGTATTGATATATACGACGAAGACTGGAAATAAATTGATATCTGAATCATATATGTTTAAGAGCTCAAACAGAGTAAAAAGAACACCAGATGATAGAATTAGTAAGTACAAACTTTATAATTATGATTCTCATAAAAATACAAATAGAATATTACTAGATTCCGTCTTTTCAAGATTTAGGGGTTTTTGGTTCACAAAGGAGTTACGCGAATGCTCTCTCTCTCTGTCTTGTCATTCAACTCAGCAAGCGCGACGCAACATTTAGTTTTCTATCTGTATCGTTATTAATCTATGATTCTCGTGTTTGAGAAATTCAGGTATATGTGAATATCTGTAATATCCAAGTACTCATATGATGGGTCATATTATAAATACGCTACCCCAATAAAACACTATCATCACAAAACGTTTCCCTATAGCACGTTAATCTTTAAAAACGCTTCTATTTAACGCCACACTATTAAAACACGATGGGGCTAAATTCGCTAAACATTCATCTTTTGTTTTCTTTTTTTTGTCTACAAGTTTGGACTCATTTACAGTGGAATTAGTTAATTCTGTACATAAAAAATGCATTGGGAAGAACAAAATGAAATTTCTATTGGTTTAAAGCATATGTTTATGTTATTTTTCAAAATTCATAAAGAGGGGCCAATTAAAATTATGATTGAAAATTACAAGTGTATAAAAAAGTTCATTTTTCGATCGTTTTCAAAAACGGTCGTTTCGTTTTCGAAAAAAACTATCGATTTTAAAAACAACCTACTCGTTTTGAACTTTTAGAAAACAAATATCATTCATTTATGAAAACGATCGTTTTTTTTAAAACGATGAACGATCTTTTTTTATACGATTGTTTTTGAAAAAACGAGTGTTTAAAAAAATTTTCCTTGATAAATATGTTGACAATCGTTAATGAAGGGTTGTTGTTACCGATCATTAACGAAGGGTTGTCATTAACAAGCGTTAACGAAACGACAAACTTTATAAAAATTATCGTTTTGAAAAAAATTACATGCAACTTTATCGAATGTCGTCTTACATGAAGGTAAAAAGTTGTGGGGGAGCTAAAACTTCTTGATATATTCTTTAAAACTGCTCAATGATAAGTACCGATGCCCTTCAGGACGGTTTTTTCTCTCCTCCTCTCTTTGTTTACGAAGGGTCAACGTTAACGATCGTTAATGAAGGGTCATCGTTAACGATTGTTAATGAAGGGTCGTCGTTAACGATCGATAAAAAAGGCGTTGCTGACGATCGTTAACAAAACGACAAGCTTTATAAAAACGATCATTACATAAAACGATTGTTTTTAAAAACGAGCGTTTTGAAAACGACTGTGTGGAAAACGACCATTTTGAAAACGACCGATAAATTTAAAAAAATGAAAACGTTAACATTTCTGATTAACAACAGTACCCTTAAATGCTTCGTAATCAACAATTAAGGAGCTGGCTTTCCTCGTTTTTTTTAAATTTTGAATGAAGCTTTTTATTTAAGGTAATATTTGTCAACATGTAACATGCACTGGCTTCAGCAATAGAGCGGGAGTGGATGAAATAACTATTAGCTGCTGTGGCTGGGGAGGGGGAGGGGGAGGAGGAGGAGGAGGTCCAAGTTCGGAGGAGGGTCCTCCTAAACTGTGTGTTACTGATGATTGTACAGAAAGACCTCCTCCCGAGCCATCAACCACAGAAGAACCTACTGGTTGGCCACCAACCACTGAAGAACCTACTGGTTGGCCACCAACCACTGAAGAACCTACTGGTTGGCCACCAACCACTGATGAACCTTCTGGTCGGCCACCAACCACTGAAGAACCGTGTGATGGAGATGATGATTGTGAATTGATACCACCTGACCCTGAATGCGAAGGAGAAGATTGTGATGATTCATGTGAACCAGTGGACCCTTCCACAACAGAACATCCAAGATCTACCACAGAACCCAATACGTCATGTGAAGGCGAAGACTGTCCTGAACCTCCAGTTGGACCTACCACAGAACCCAATACGTCATGCGAAGGCGAAGATTGTCCTGAACCTCCAGAGACCTGCAATAGTAATTATCCAAATTTATAATTAAATATAATAAACCTTATGATTTAACCAAATATTCAAATATTTTTAGGGTCTGATAAAATCATTCGATGTGGAGGTCCGAAACCTACTGGAAATAGAATTTCAGGTAGACAGAAATAACACAAATTATATTTGGCATAATGTTAACTTGTAAGAAATGTTTCGAAAACTACCTTTTATCATTAATCTGAAATTTATAAATATCAATTCCCACCAAAAATGATGAATGGAGAAGTATAACAAATTGTTTCTTGATCCAGGGTGTCCCAAAAAACATGGGAATTCAGTGACGAATTTGATATCATCTTTGTTATGAATTAGCATTGTAATACCTAATTTCAAAACCCATAATATTATTATGTCTGCTAGAATTTATTTTATGAAAAGGGTAAAAAACTGTAAAATTGTGTCTATAATGTCGCCGCAAGATAAACAGTGAAGACGGACAAGTTTACTTGGTTTGTATTCTTCAAATTTCTTGTTTTACCATATGTACAGTACAACCGTATGCAGTCAAAACATAAACACACAAAACGTGAACATAGCAGACGAAACTCTTACTCTTACAGCTTTCTCAGTAGGTATGACTATACTAAATCAAAGAATTATTTAAAAAGACGATATCAAATTCGTCACTGAGTTCCCAGGTTTATTGGGACACCCTGTATATAGGGTGGTCAATAACAATACTTGGTTTGCCTTTCTAACCTTTCCAAATTATAAAGTTGAAAAGAAAGTTGCATATATTCTAGGAGGAGAAGCTGCAGGGGAAAATGAGTATCCTTTTCTTGCATACATTCAGTGTAATCTATATATAAATTTGGCTTGTCTGTCTGTTTGTCTGTCTGTCTGTCTGTCTGTTTGTATCCAATAAACGTCAAAACGGCTGAACCGATCGGGCCCAAATTTTTTGTGGGACATCTAGGGACCCCAGGGAAGGTTTATGAATGATTGAAATTTTAAATATTTGTCTCCATTAAAATTCGATCTTCATTAAATTTTTGAAAATTTTGAAAATCCACGAAATCTTTTGTGAAATCCGCGAATTATTTTTGTTTTGTTTTACGATGTACACAAAGAGAACATGTTCACAATTAATTTAGAAGATGGGCGCGAAGCGCTTTAAAAGCCTAGAAAGAAGGGCGCGAAGCGCCTTGAATTTTTAGTTAACTTTATATATAAAAAGTTTCAGTTACTTCATTTTGTTTCTTTTAAACATTACCTTCACCAGGGAAGTGCAACAACTTTTTTTTCAATATTGAGCGAAATTTTGAAATATTTCGTTTGTAAAATTTCTTAATTAATTATTGCTCAGACCGGAAGAAAAAATTGCGACGAAGTTCTGGTATGGTGGGCGTGGCAACTATCTTATCTGATAGAGTTCTATTAACCTCTGAACTTATCTTCTACAAAATTGGAGATGATGGGTAAGTATACTATTAACATAAGGATCTGAATAAATACCATTAAGCAACAAGCTTAGACATTACAGAACAACTTATTCGGTACGCCAAACAAAAAAATGTGTACATTTAGTCAGATGAAGTTTAAACTTGAAGTATGGTTCTTTTTCAGACTTCCTCTTCCAGCTCTTGAGAACTTTGATGTAGTTGTTGGTACTGATACCTACACTGAAAATCCTGATACAGACAAAGTTTATAAAATAGAGCGCATCATTTTTTCTTCAAACGACAAGCTCCAACTGAAGATAGAAATGAAAGGAAGAATTTTGAAACAGATCAAACAGGACTTTTCTCAAAGCAAAGATTCTATTCATAATTAAAAACACATATTTGTCTTTTTATATCTAGAGAAAGTCAAAAATCTAAAAGGTCTTCACACTCTTTTAAAGAACTGTAAAAGAGCGTTCAAAATCTTCTTTCCGCCAAGCCTGATAAGATATTTGTGACTATAAAAAGTCATCAATGCAGGATTTTCAAATAGTACTTGACATGGGGCTCACTGCTGAAGTTTTGGCAAACTAAATTACTTGTTCAATTTACATGATTTGTTACCTTACAAAGATTGTTTTGGACACTTTCAATTTCTTATTCACAAGCCAAATCTGTTCTCCAATTCCTTGTTTTTTTTCTAACTTTCATATTCTGAAATAGATAAGATTATCGGCGCTGCTCTAGTGATCACCAAGAAGCCCATTAGGTTTACAGATTATTTCTATCCAATTTGCATTTCACACCAGGTAAACTAGATTCAGGGTTGACATTTTTGAAGGGGGGGGGGAGCCAGAGGAACCATAGTTGGGATTATTTCAAAGTATTTCTCCCATTAGAATGTTCCCAGCTCTTTTAGGGTTTTGTTCTAATCTATTGAAAAAATAATGTTAATTGTGATCAGTATTTGTTGAAAAAAAACGATTCACATTGCAAGCAAAACTAAATATACATTATTTGTGCATAAACATATAAATAGTTAACTTTCAATTAATCAAAGCATTTTTAGAATGCTTTCATGAACCCATTCTCATTGACTGTAATAGACTTTGACATTTATTATTACCAAAGAATGTAAAGTAAACCCATTCTCGTGGACTGTAGTAGTCTTTGTAAAAGGTGTAAACCAATTTTTGTTGACTGTAGCAGACTTTGACATCTACTATTAGCAAAGGGTGTGAAACCAGTCTTGTTGACTGTAGTATACTTTGACATCCACCATTAGCAAAGGATGTGAACCCAGTCCTGTTGACGGTAGTAGACTTTGACATCCACAATTAGCAAAGGGTGTGAACCCAGTCCTGTTGACTGTAGTAGACTTTGACATCCACCATTAGCAAAGGATGTGAACCCAGTCCTGTTGACAGTAGTAGACTTTGACATCCACAATTAGCAAAGGGTGTGAACCCAGTCCTGTTGACTGTAGTAGACTTTGACATCCACCATTAGCAAAGGATGTGAAACCAGTCTTGTTGACTGTAGTAGACTTTGACATCCACAATTAGCAAAATGTGTGAACCCAGTCCTGTTGACTGTAGTAGACTTTGACATATACTATTAGCAAAGGGTGTTATCCCAGTCTCGTTGACTGTAGTAGACTTTGACATATACTATTAGCAAAGGGTGTTATCCCAGTCTCGTTGACTGTGGCTGACTTTGACATCTACTGTTGGAGAAGGGTGTGAACCCATTCTATTTGAACTAATTTGAACCAAATTAGATATTTATGTATTGTCAATAAAAATAAAACATTTGTATACCTAACAAAATGCCTATTAAGAGTGGTGTCCTGGTAAACAAGAGTGAGGAGGGAATGGTGGCAGGATGGGGGCAAACCGGATTCTTTCTGCCAGAACTCAGACGAATGCAGAATTTAAGAGATGATGGGGAAAAAGTACAAATCCAAAGGTGGTGTTTGTAAGAGTGGGCAATGGGCATTATTCGATTAACAGATAAACATTTTAGAAAATTCCAATTTTCATAAACAACCTGAAAAAAAATTTTGTAAATAGGAGTTTTAGAATGTCTTGATAACACTTGTTAATGAACAGTGAAGGCAGTAGTTTAGGATGATCATCTGTTAAAAATCTAAATCGTCAATGAAAGATAACTTGATTAATAAACGGAAATACACCGTTAATTAAACTAAATATTTAATTGAAAAGTTAAAAATGAAGAGCTCACTATTCCCGATCTGTTAAAATGTCGGTATGTGTTCAGCTATGGTTAATTTAGTATCGGAACATAACATATTTTGCATGCTTCATATTCATAGAGAATAGAATATATATTAGAGGGGAATTTAGAGAATCTCTCGGTATGAATTTTTTAAGTCTCTTTCAGCCTGAAAGGGAGTTCAAAGTGTACAAATCATGTAAATGTTCACAAATTATATGCAGTAGAGTACATTAATACAGTATGTTCCCTAGACTATCCATTTCAATTTCGAATTTTTTAAAGCTGTTAAATAAACTTTATAAAATGAATTAGGTTAATAAAAAACATCAATTGATTTATAGTTATAACGGAAAATCATCTTTTGTAAAGTGAAAGGCATAGAGTCTATGTGAAATGATCATTATTCAATTACAAAACCAGCCTATTTTAGAATTTTATTTTCTTTTAATATTAATTTTAGATTTTCTTTAAAATGATGTTCCAGAGCCCAAAAGGTTACATAGCGCAAATATGTGAAGTACACCAGACACCTGCAGTATGGAAACAGTACAACAAAATGGCCGTTTTACACTTTTTTCGAGTAAATTCCCCTCTAATATATATTCTATTCTGCATGCTTCATATTTCAGTGGAAGAAAAAATAAATTAGATTCTTCTGATGGTAGAAGAATATATAATCTGGCGGGAAAAATAATTCCAAGCATAGACAAACTACTTACAAAGGCAAAACTGATTCTCATTTTCATGTTTTTCTTTTGAGAAAAGAAGAAAAATTTTAAATTAACTCTCAATAATAAAAAAGAATACTTTTGCCTAAAGGAGTTTGTGCTCAAAGTTTGGGATGAAACGTGGATGAAGGATGTTGAAAAAGCATTTAGAAAATCTGGAAAGTCCAAGTCAGTTGTCAAAAAGTTTATGAAGACCTGGAAACACAATTTTCTCAAGCTCAAATCAGATGCAGAGCAGGGATCGATTTTAATAAATTTGAACTAGGTTGCTGAACTACCTACTATCGATTCCTATACTTATCTGTAGTTCTGCAGTGTATTTTTTTACATCTAAAGGACATTGGATCGGTGATTTTGTCCTTTAGGTGATAACTACACTGCAGAACTACAATTAAATCAACAATAGACAGTTCAGCAATTAAGCTCAAATTCATTAAATTCGATCCCAGGCTCAGAGGATTCTCGCTAAACTGTCAGATCCAGAGATTGCAGCTCATTTCAGCTTATCTGTTGTAATAGACTTCCTATCTCGTGGAATACCAGTAACTAAAAAGCGACATGCATTGGTAAGACAACTGTTTTAGACTGAGGAACCAATGGAGCCAATGTTTGCAATAAAAAAGCTTTTATGTCAAAAATTTTATTTAGTAAAAATGACATACAGCAAAAATTTTACATTTAGCTAGCACAAATTAGATATAGAAAAATTTACATTTATCAATATTTAGATAAAGGAAAATTTACTATATCAATATTTAGAAAAAGGAAAAAAATGCATGTAGCAAAAATTAGATTTATAAAAATTACATGTTAAAAATAGGCATTGAAAAAAAATTATTTTAACAAAAATAAATATAAAAAAGTTATAATGGCAAAAATTGTAAATGAAACATTTACATATAGTAAAAATAAAAAGTAAAAAAGTACATATAGTAAAAGTTAGATACAGTTGGCGTAGCATGTATATTAATACAATGAAAACGACTTTCGATTTCAATTTTAACATAAAGCTTTCAACAGCATATATACATATAAAAACGAAAAAAAGAAGCTGTTCTATTTAAAAAGCTTCTGTTTGATTACTTGCAAACTTGTTATTCGAAAAAATCTGTTTAACAATCAAAACTGAAATAAAAAAGTAGTGTTCATTGTATTGATATATTCGCCGAAAACTGTAAAAAAATTTAGCAAAAATGTCAAAGCGCACATACAACTTCGCAATTTATTTGTAATATTGACTAACAGTGCAAATAATTGCGATGTTTATATTGTATTAAAGGTTGATTTGGAGGTGAGAGGTAAAGACTGTGAGAAAGCTATGAAGTCTAAGCTGTCTGAACAAATCGTTGATATTCTCAAACATTCAATGATTTGCACAAGACAAAAGGCAGGTTTTAAAATAATTATTTTTGTAAGGCTTGTTAAAAAATCTTGATAGATGTAAAAAAATTGAGTCTTAGCGACATTCGCTGATGTTCTAATCTTTAAGTATTTGCGATCCGATATCGTCAGCCTTGGATATTTCAAACTATGAATTCTGTTTGATCAATGAAGCTAAGTTTGTAATAACAAAGGTTTACACCATCAGGCTGCAATTTTTTAGAAAGTTCTAAATCTGATGAATTCCTTTCAAACTAAAGGAATTGAGCCTTTGCCACAAACCCTGTCTGAATATCTATAATCCATATCTTTGAAACCCAATGTCGTAGACCTTAAATATTTCAAACTTTGAATTCTGTTTGATGAAAGGTTTACACCATAAGATTGCAAAGATATTTGAGTTTGTGACACAGACTCAATTCCTAGAGTGGGTATTTACTTGTAAAAAAGAAAATGATAAATCTTTAGAAAAATATAAATTTGAAGATTTAAATTCAAACTTAATTTGTCTTGTAATTTGATGATTGCTGTGCCTGTAGATCACTTGAAATTACAAGAACATTCCCTTTAATAAGGTTTAATATATGTGTAATGTTAAAGTGGTCTTCTGAGTTGACAACAGGAGGGCCCTGCTATGGGGATGAAGGAGCTCCCTTGATTTTTCATGGTTGGAATTCATTTTAATTAATTGAAAGAAAATGATATTTTACAACTAAAGAAATTGAGTCTTTACTTGATACAAAATCAGTTTTTTTAATCCCTTTATCTGGTGATGACCTTTCTTATTTCAAACTTAGAATATCTGATCTAACAAAATTCATATCTAAGGTCTACGAGATTGCAGGTTGTTAACTTTTATGTAAAGATAAAGGGATAAGAAAATCAGAGTTGATGGCAACGACTCAATTCCTTTCAAAAACTGCAGTAGTGTAGAATTCTCATAGATAAAGATAGATTGCGCATAAGACGACATTTTTCATCTTGAAAGATATAAATGTACAGAGATGTTTTAAATATATTCCTATTTTATAGATTAACTAGGTCGGTTGTGAACATTAGCTGTTCTTATTTCATTGAGTACTTGTGGTGTACATGAGTTCTGTAAAAAGAAATTTAAGTTAGATTAGTCCGTCTCATGTCCTTCTTCAGTTCTCGTCAATTTGATTTATTGCTCAGTGAAATAATTTGATCTTCTCAAAATAAAATTCACTCCTGAGTGGTTTAATAATTATGAAATCCATTAAAACACCAAACCACCCAACTTATCATTGAAGTACACTTTGACCCCCAGAAGTATGAGTTCGCGTACTGTCAATTCTTGGTGATTTTGCGTACATAAGCTATCTATGTTTATTTATTTATCTATGAGAATTCCTCTTTGTTTACATGTATATTTTTCTCTGCTGCAATGAAAGCTCATTGTAATGACATAAAAGCCGACGAAATTTACAGGGTGTCCTACGAAACATGGCAGTAGAAACACGATTGGAAGGTTGTCTTTGCTCTTTGAAACAATTTGCGGCATTTATTTGGAAACCTAATTTTAGAAGTAAAATTTTAGAGTCAAAAATCACAAACCTATACTTTTAGCCCTGGCAGTTCCAAGATGTGATCTGCCGTTTTTTTTGCTTTCAATTTCGCTAAAGATATAAAGAACTTTGTTCAGATTTCTACAAATTTGGTTTTATTTAATAAGTTGAAATCTGAACGAATTTCTTATTATCTCCGGTAAGTTTAAAAGCACAAAAGGAAATGTCAGGACCAGGTGAATTGTGTAATTATTGCTTTAAGAATCCTCCATCTTTAATTAATTTAAAAGATCAAAGATGATCTTCAAGTCGTCTTCCTACTGTCTCATGAGACACCTTGTAGCTCTGGGGGCAGTTTTGATCAAACCATTATCCTAACTAGATAAAGCAGTGGAATTAAGGTTTCCAGCGAAAAGGAAATATCACTTCACGAAAAATATTTTTTCGCGACCATTTCGCTTAATTTTCGTATTTAGTTCGCTCACAAAAAATGCGAAAAAATGCAAAGATTTCACGAAAAAATAATGCTAAAATTTCACGGTAAAAAAAATGCGAAAATTTCGCCAACAAAGGAAATTATGCAAAAAAAAGAAATTTTTGCGAAAAATAAAGAATTCTTTAAAACAAATGCAAAGTTTTAGCAAAAAAGTTCATCAAAAAAGACAATATTTTGAGAATACAAGAAAGACTCATTTTCAAAGAGTGATTTATCCGCGAGCCCAATTGATGGATTAACTTATGATTAACTTACGCATGTATTGTGGACGGACAGATAGAAACTTAAAGAGATAGCTAGTGAAATCAAATTCACTTCATTAAACATTTATTAAAGTAAAGTTAGAGAAATTATTTATATGGCATACTAAAACTTCAAATATTGAGCTATCAAAGCAGAGAACTCGACAAGTTCTTAAGAGCAATTAATTGCTGCAGCTATAAAAATCATTGTTTTCGCATTTCGCATTTTCGCAAGAAAAAAATTTCGCGAAATTTCGCTTTATTTGTTTTCGCGAAAAAATGCGAAATTTTGCAAAAAAGTTTCCGAAATGCGAACAAAATTTTTCGCATTTTTTCGCAAAACGTTTCGTTCGCTGGAAACGCTAATTGGGATTAGTTGTAAAAAAGTTTAATTTAAATTTTGTTTTGTATTTTTGATTGAAACTCTCCAAGCTGTTTTATCAATATATTGATTTAGCCATTTCATTGCTTAATTCAAAAATCGCCATTTCATTGCTTAATTCAAAATCTAACTATATACAGTAATCTTTTATAAAGAAGGTTTAGTTTCCAGGCAATGCTGGGTTCCCAAGCTAATGATTTACAGACGTCATGTAGTATGAAGACGACTTTTTTTCAATTTTGAGTTCTTTCCAGCTTTTAAACAGAATGGATAAATGTTGCAATACTTGCAAATTTTGAATCTGAATAAGTTTGTTAGAAATCAAAACTGAATAAAAAGTCATCTTTGTTGTATTGATATGAACGCCGAGCACTGTAATAAAATATGACTCTATAAAATTCTTTAACATTTAGATTCGACTGGTACAACTCATCTTGGTGGAATAACCTTCTCTATACCAAAATCAAACTACATAGGAAAGGACTAAAATAATTTTTGAATAATAATTTATTTGTTGAGATACATTTTTGAAAACACATGAAGGGACTCTTCAGGCAAAAATCAAAATACCCGATTCACAACAGTACCCTCAATACCTGATTCACAACAGTACCCTCAATACCCGATTCACAACAGTACCCTCAATACCCGATTCACAACAGTACCCTCAATACCCGATTCACAACAGTACCCTCAATACCAGATTCACAACAGTACCCTCAATACCCGATTCACAACAGTACCCTCAATACCCGATTCACAACAGTACCCTCAATAACTCTCTCTCTTTTTCTAGGTTTAAAAGTGTCTCTTATAGATGTTACAGGGTGTCCCAAAAAACATGGGAATTCAGTGACGAATTGGATATCGTCTTTGTTATGAATTAGCACTGTAATACCTAATTTCAAAAGCCATAATATTAATATGTCTGCTAGAATTTATTTTATGAAAAGGGTAAAAGACTGTAAAGATGTGTCTATAATGTCTCCGCAAGATGAACAGTGAAGACGGACAAGTTTACTCTGTTTGTATACTGCAATTTTCTTGTTTTACTAAGTACAACCGTATGCAGTCAAAACATAAACAAACAAAATGTACACATAGCAGACGAAACTCTAACAGATTACAGCTTTCTCAGTAGATATCACTATACTAAATCAACGAATTATTTGAAAAGACGATATCGAATTCTTCACTGAATTCCCATGTTTATTGGGACACCCAGTATATGCTTTCTTTCAGTAGAAGGCGTGAGGCACTTTTGTAGAGAACCCACAATTAAAAATAATCAATTTTGAAAAATATAAACATTGATAATCGGACATTGTCATCTTTGCAAAGAAGATCACTTGAAAATAACGCTAACAGTCCCTTTCAATCCACTCAATATTCTTCAGTCCGAATAATTAGGAAGTTTTCCTCCTGACTGTGGCTGTGTTTGTCTCCGGGATGAAAAAGACTACAACGGAATATATGATGCAATTAGAAATAAAAACTGGATTATTCAAACACTGAAACCGTTTAAACTCAAGATTTGTACCAGTCCAGATGGAAAATTCGAAACTCTGTTGAAAATGTAATTCAAAAGTTAGATATTTGTTATGTATTATTTAATAAAAAATGAACTCATTTAATCCTTTCCCGATTAGGTTATTTTTGTCTAATATAGAGGGAGGGGGGGGGGGATTTTCCACCCCCCCCCCTCCTATGATTTTGCACTGTCCCTAATCCAACTTTTTAAGTCCTCCTCAAAAAAAATTTGATCTCTAACTTTAATGGTCACGGTGTAAGGGAGGATTTTAAAAAAGTTCAAAAAGTATGTCGAAAATTTTTTAAACAAAGTTATTTTTACTTTTAACAAGTATTAACATATGACACATTTTATTATATCCATTTTTCAAGGGGTTTTCAAATATATAAGTCTAATCCCTGTAGCCTAATTTACCATTTCTAATTTTTTGAATCACCGAACCGCCGTTTTACCGTCCTCAACTCTACCTTATGGCTAAAAAAGATATTTTATTTAGCCAAATTTGTTTAAAACTATTATGTTGAAAAGGTGAAGAAGTTTAAGTGTTCTAATGTAAGCCGTTTTTAAGTTATTCAGAAGAAACAACAAGGGGGGGATCACCTCTCCCCAAATCGTGGTAGGGTTAAACTTTCAAACGAATTGCTTTGGAATATTTTTCTAAAAAAATATATTGTTTTATTTTGTTGATTCAGCACATCTATACAATGTAATCTCTGTTTGTCTGTTTGTTTGTTTGCTTTTTTGTTCGATCATAACTCATAAGCCCCTTGACCGATTTGCCTCAAATTTTGATTGGGGAACTCGGGAGAACCCCAGAAATGTTTTTAGTTTGGCTTTAAGAGTAAATCGACCAAGTGCGGGTAAACGACGGGAGTAACAATGAGTAACTTGGGCAACGCTGGGTTTCCAGCTAGTTAAAAATAAAACTTATTTGTTTTGCCAGCAGCCAAAATAATGAACAAATGCTGATTAGATATCAAGATGTTTTTAATTGCACTGTTTACAAATTTAAGTTTGTTGATATTAAAACTATCAAAAATTGTTTAATTAACCAAAACAAACTATTAATTTACGAGAAGCAATATTTAGCATAATCAGTTTGAAGTAGATTCTGATTCCTAATCTCTTAATTCATCATGCTAAATTTATTCATCTTTGGCTTGTGCTTCACCTTTACATTTCAGGAATAGATTTTTACATTATTTGTTTTATTTTTACATACAGTTAGAACCAGAAACCTCTGGAATATGAAGACGACATTATGATGTATTAAGACCAATAAACAATAAACAAGACACAGAAATTGTGAGGTGTTAACAGACTTGTTAAACTTGTTAAACTATTTGCTTTGTAACAACATCATAAACTATTTATTATTGCTAATTGATAATCTTAAAATACTTGAAGTACTAAATTTACAATTTTTATGTTTTCATGATGGATGATGGGCTCAACTAAAAATAAGCATACATAAATCTGTATTTTTTTCATAGTGGCAAAGTATCCAAAATGCACTAGAAATAAATTGATGTGACATTACTAGTACAACTTTTTTTCTCGTAGCTTCACTAATTTTATTATTTTATACACAAGTATAAAAAAGGCTGAACTATTTGGTTACTTCCTAGTAGCTTCTCAATAAGAGGAGTAATGATTAAAAAAGTAAGATTTCCATTTTACATAAAAATTACTTCAATTATATATCCAACATATCCAAGAGAAAAGAAATAATTTAAACTAATCTATTGAAAAGAATGTTAGCTCAAAGATGTATCTAATTGAAACCGTAGATGCTCCAGGTGAGAATTAAAGTCAATACAAGGGTTAAGGACTAAACTCTAAAATACGAAATAAAAAAATCGCAAAGCAAAAAAGCAAAATTAAGCGATCTTTATTATTTCGTAATTTAAAGTGTAAAAATAAACTTTCATTATGTAAGCTAAGCTCTTTCTATATAAAATAAGTTACATCATTTTTTAAAACAGGTATCGTTCGTTCACGGCCGGGCTTAAATATGATTTGAACGATCGTTAACAATTTTAAATCGATCGTTAATGACAAAATGTGATTGTTAATCAAAACAATGCTCATCTTTATTATTTTAATCCTTGGATCAAATAGTTAACTTTTGAATCCAACAGAATTATGCCAAATCTTCTTGGATATCTAATGGTTAGAATCCAGCAGTCTAAAATTGAATGATTAGACACCTATTTCACAAAATTAAAAGTTGCCAAAGTGGATATAGACATCAAACCTGGAGGATTAGTAAAAGTTACAAAAGTTCTGTCCTCTGTTAACACCCTTGCAACATTATACTACAGTCGTCGTCGAAAGTATCAATACAAATAAGACGACTTCTTTTTCAGAGTTTTGATTTTTACCAAGATTTCAAAGCATAATGCAAAAAGAAGCTGCCAATTAACAGTTTCTCTTTGTTTACTTGTAAACTTGTAATTTGAAAAAAAAGATAGTAATCATCAACACTTAGATAGAAAAGTCGTCTTCATAATACTGATATCAACGCCTACCACTTTATTTAGATAGTTCTCTGACAACATTGTCTCCAGTGTCTCAACCTGAAAACAAACCAACTCCTGTAAATGGGAATGATTATGCATTGGCAGAGTTTCCAAGTAAATAAAAAGTTTTAAAACAATTTCTAGGAAAATTATTAGACCATGATTTGTTCTCCTTGCTTTTGAAAAATGATAGAAATTAGGCAAAATATTTTGCGTTAAATATCTAGCCAAACAGAGGAGACCAAACCAGTTTGTATCGGTGAAATATTAATACTCAAAACCTTTGATGGCATCTCACAAAGTGTTGTTAGAATCTTACAGGGTTACCCACACTAGTCAAATGTAGGTTTCTAAGATAAATTTATCGTACATAAAATATAACCTTTCAGGGTTCTCCCGGGAATTATTTGGTGTACGGTTTAAAAAGATAATTGAGTATCTTAGTAATTCTGTTATCCTGTTTTTTGTCAATTGCTCATAAAAACACCATTGAAATGCCTAAACTGAAGAAATAAAACATAGGGTCAGATTCTGCAGGAAGGTTGGTATGTTTGCACTATTGCAGTATAGTCTAGCTTATGTATTTTACTCAAAAATGACAAAACGTAAAAGAAAAAGCATAATTTTTGATAATTTTTATTGTTTTACGCTCAAGATAATATTTTCAATGCTTATTTTTCGAGCGTTTAATAAATACACTTTATGTCTATTTGACTAGTGAGGCCACAAAGATTGAGACTGTTAAGACGACCTAAAGCTCATAAAATATGACATTTACAAGGTTAAATTAAGTCTTTGCCTTGAATGTCGTCTTTTGACGGTCTATTCATTAATATGGCAACTAATCAATTCTGTACAGTCGTCTCTGAAGTCTCATCCTTTGTGGGTAGCTCTGTATGTATAAAACATGTACCAGTGCTTGAATTATAACAAGAACTTAAAATGTTTTTTTTTTATAATAGAAAGATGAAAAAACTTTACCTTGGAAGACAAATTTGATATTTTACTGCGACGTTTCACAATCTAAATTAGCCTTGAAAATCCTATATGTATCTAGTATCTTCACCAAACTTACTTAAACTTCGCATAGAAATAGTTGTGTGTGCATCAAGTTAATCTGTTCAAAAACATGTATACATTAAACTGTTAGACTTAAATTCCAATTTTAAATAGTTCAATGAACATGAAATACATTAATTGTGTTCTGTTTACAGACTCATTTCACCTAATAAATTGATTTTCAAACTACTAGTAAAACTAACATAAACCTCAAATCCTCATCAAATAATGTCGTCTTTCTATTTCACATTTTTTTGGGTCTCACTGTACAACATGTTTTTAAGTTTATTTTTGTTCAGGTGAGGAGGGGGTTCCAGCATGTGTTCTTTCAGGAGGTAAAACTTTAGTTATTTAAATAGTCCTCATTTTTTAATTGAAAGAAAACATTTTTATTTCTTGATGTTAGACCATATCAGGAAAATATCGTTGCAAATAGGACAAGTTAGAGAAACTGCAAGAGTAATTTCAAGTGACCTTCCTCCATACAAAGATGATCAGGGGCGTACAAGGGGGGGCACCCAGGGGGGTGGCTACAAAATAGTTTAATTAATATAGAATCAGTTGAGAGTTTTACAGTGACTGCAGACTTAGACATAATTTCAATTCTAATTCATAACAATACATTTAAAAGCTTTGTCTGATGAAGTGTTTATTAAATATCCATGTTTCCCATTTTGAAAACTGATTATTTTTATTTGCGGTTTCTCTACACAAGTGACTCATGCATTTCTTGCTTCAGAAACGAGGGAGAAATGAAGGTTTTAAAGGTATATCGGACATGCCACTCTATAAATGGAGGGTCACTTGAAATTACGCATGTATTCCATTTAAGTATAATTACATTGTATAACAAAAAATACTTATTTATATAATTTATATAATTTATCATATAATGTGTATCGATCCTATGAAAATATAGATATTTTTTAAATATAATTTAGCTTTTCCAAGAAACTTAAATTTTTATCTAAAAGTGACTTTGACATTGTGACCTCGTAGTTTCTCTATTCTTGATCGTAAGCAAAAGAATGAGCACAGCAATTTCATCTATAAACGTATCAGAAATTCAAATCATGTTTTTTCTATAAAAGATGTTAGATTAAAATAAAAATAAAATAAAAATAAAATTTATTTACTTTAGTTTTCATGCAAGGACATTTCTACAGTGCTACCGCGCAAAATTTAAGGGGTTTCTAAGTTATGATCGTACGCACATCCTAAGGGATATTAATTTCGTTCTATTGTTTATATCTTGTAATATATAGGTTACAGTGATGCCTCCTTTGATGTATTAAACCCTGATTGGATTCCCTCAATACAACCTTGCTCCTGGGCAGGCAAACGATTGGATGCCAATGAGTTTAAGATCTTGAGAGAAGAATCTGGACCTGTTATGATTAATAACTACCCCGTCTCTGCTGATGAACATAGAAGAGCTCTTAGTGGAGAAGAGGTTGAACTGAGAGCATTTGAGCAGGAACCTAAGATTTTAGTTGGTTCTGCAGATGATCTGATTTTTGATGGGAAATCAATGACAAAATGGGAAAAGATGATTAGTCCTGTTGTTAAAACTAAATATACCTATGTTAACAAGGAAGGAAACACAATTACTGTTTAATAAATCCTAAATAACCATTTTTTATTTCTCTTTTCATCTAAACCTTCTTACGCTGTTGAAGGTTTTCTGGGCCTTTATTTATGCCTACATTTCAAAATGGTGATATGAGTTACCAAAAATAGTTCTGTTCTGATCAGTTCAGATATTTTGACGTCAACTAAATACAAAACAAAGTCAAACAAAAAATAGCTAAATATATAAAAAAGTATTTAGCAAAGTGTTGACCTATTAGGCATATATATAAACCATCATATTTAATTCATGTTTGATGAGACAACACTTTTCATGGTACAATTGTAATGGACTGGTAATACTGAAGAATTGTTTGAATCATTTGCTTTTGTTTTATTTACTAAAAAGGGTTTGTTATTTATTTAATCTCCTGTTCAACGAAATAACCAACCTTTAATTCCCTCCTTTCTTATTTCCAGGGAGGATAATTACTTATCCTCCCTATTTACAGGGAGGATAATTACTTATCCTCCCTCTTTACAGGGAGGATAATTACTTATCCTCCCTGTGATCCATACAGATTTATCAAATAAATAGTTCTCTAATTTAATTTTATTTTTACATTTATCGCTCTCTCAATCAATTTTGAATAAAAATAGTAAACTACACCTAGTTTAATATTTGATCTAGGAAAGATCAAAACATGTACATACAGCTTTACTGAGCTGTCATCAAATATATTATACTACATCATTCTTTTCGGGTTTACATAATTACATTGTAAAGTTGTTCCCATGAAAATGTTCGAGGAGGTGAAGCTAAGGAACACTTTTCAATATTCTCTATTCTGACTTCGCATAACCTCTGTTTTTTCTACTTGATTAGAAGGTCCTTGAAGTTTATCAGCCATGGATTTTACAGAAGCTTTGCTTGATGATACATATTCTTGAGGCATGCTCGGATTAGACCATCCATAAAATTCCATAAGCTGTTGAACGGATGCTCCGTTGTCAGCTGCTGCTGTGGCGGACGAGCGACGTAGAGAATGAAATGTAAAAGATACTGGATTATCTAGACCAAGAACTGTTGCCATTTCACATGGCACTTTACTTACAAGATTTTTCCTCATAGGCTGGTCAGCATATGCAGCAGGAGTACCCTTAAAAAATCCTCGACCCGTGAAATGACCAAGGCTACTTTTAATCACGTTCAGATAATCATCAATAACAGCTGCAAAATTTACTGGCCCATCGTTAGGAACTAGGAACTTGGTTTCCTTCTTGTCTGAGCGCTGTTTCATCCAGTATGTTCTATGAAGTCCATCCAGGTTTTCTGGCACTAAAAAAGAGTTTATTGACACAAGGAGCTCACCAATTTGATTTATATCAATTTTAAGACAATTCTTTTTCAATTTAGTTCTTACCTTTTTTCTATAATCCGGCTTTAAAAGCTCAAGAGCAGATTTGAGAAAAATGATGGATGACATGTTAATGGTACGGAAGCTCTTTCTTGAATGAGAAGTTTCTGAATTTCTATACGAATTTTGTGAAGTTTTCACAAAAATGTTGCGAAGTTTTCACAAAAATATTGAGAAATTTAGAAACCCAATTACTATTTTTAGAAATCATTAAATTTGCTTATTAAATATTCTTCCATATGCATTAGTAAAAAATAAAAGAATTAAAATCATAATTGATAGTTTTATTGATTTCATTATTATTTTATCCCCCACGGTTGGTTATTTCGTTGAACAGGAGATTAAACGATAAATTACTACTTAACCGGGAGTTTTCATGAGGATAATTAAATTGAGGGGAAAACCACTTAGCCTTGGAGGCCCTCGGCTAAGTGGTTTTCCCCTCAATTTAATTATCCTCCCTTAATCTCCCGGTTAAGTAGTAATTAATAGTTATAAAAACGCACACAATTTGCTAATTTTCGAATTTAACTAAACCACTAAAACATGTTCCTATGAGCCAGAATACCATAAAACTCACTGTTAAGTTACAGTAGTTCCTCATTTAAAAAATTGGCGTTTTATGAGTATTTTGAAAAAGGCAAAGAGAATATATAACATCTACTTATCACTTGCGTTGTATGAGAGTTTTACATACAGCGTCATCGAATATTTCAATACAATAAAGACGACTTACAATTTTGATTTTTAACAGCTTTAAACAACACATAATCAATAATCATGCAAAGGAAGTAAAGCTATCAAATAACAGCTTCATTTTGTTTACTTGTAAACTTGTAGTTCGAAAAAGGCTTCTTAACAATCAAAACTTGAACTAAAAAGTCGTCTTCATCATATTGATATAAACGCTGAACACTGTAAATTTTTTTAACTTTACCGTATATTCCTATAAGAAGAACAGCAGTTGCAGTTGGAGCAGCAGATGCCTTCAATGAAAAATAAGATTTTATGAAAACTAAACTATCATTGTAATTGTGGTTAAAGGTATGTCTATCAATTCGTCTTAAAGGGACTAATGGAAAGAAAGAGAGAAATGAAAGGGGGGTATAGGCTGAAGGATTTGATGGCGATGAATGTTAGTTCTATCTGATATTACATGTCTCAAGAAACTGATATAAAACTGTGTCAAAGTTATGAAATAATTCATATATACGTATAATATAGCCCATGGAGTAGAGATGTCAACGTTTTGATTTTTCTAGATTTTAGCTTTCGTTACGATAGTGTTCATCAAAAGTATTAACGTTTGAAACGTTACGTTTCACA
>NW_019397209.1:0-37324 GCF_000591075.1 Eurytemora carolleeae
GATTCTAGGCAATGAACTAGCCCAAGGTATTTGTTACGCTGAGCGTGACGACATTGCTGTAGGAGGTTCTTCCATCTCCGAAGCCATAGAGAATTGGAAGGTTGTCCTTACCAAACTCAATGACAACAATATGAAGATTTCACCAAACAAGGTAAAGATATTCCCAAGAGATATGGAAGTCTTTGGTTGGCGAATTAAAGATGGCATGGTCATGCCATCTGACCACATTATCACCAACCTTGGGAAATCATCAATCACGCAGCTAACAACAGTAAAACAAGTCAACAGCTGGAAAGGGCTCTACAAGACCCTCTTAAATGCCTTACCACATCTAGCAGCTGTAATGGATCCATTCGACCAAGTCACTGCTAAACTTGACTCACGAGACAAGTTTGAATGGACTCCTGACCTAATAGCTGCATTCAACAAAGCACAATCTCACCTTGAACAAGTAAATGCTCTGACTCTTCCATCTCCAGAAGAGCAACTCATACTAATGCCAGATGGTGCAAGAGTACCAGGAGGCATTGGATGGGCACTTTTTGTCCAAAGATTGGTTGAATCCAAACTAAGACTCCTTCCAGTCCAGTTTTACTCTGCCAAAATTAAGCCTTACATGCAAAAATGGCTGCCTTGTGAAATTGAAGGCGTCGCCTCTGCAATGGCTATAAATGCTTGCTCCCATTGGATATTAGCATCCCACAAACCAACTTATGTAACTCCTGACTGCAAAGCAGTTGTTCAGGCTGTTGAACGAATGCGCCAAGGGAAGCTTTCACGCAATCCCAGGCTACAAATGATTCTAATATGCATCAACAGGAGACCTGTCACTTTTCTCCACTCCTCTGCCAAGACAGGCCAACACATCATACCAGATCCAGCATCCCGCCTAGATATCACTTGTAGGTCCAAAGACTGCGCTGTAGAAAGATTTCTAGCAGAACTTCCTGATGACACTCAATGCATGTCAACTTGTGTCACAGAAATCCCAACCCTCTCCGATTTCTTCTCCAAAGACACAAACCCCTGCATAATAGCAGCTACATCTCAACAAACATTAAACCTGCTATCCTCTCCACAAGGTCTGCCCATAGGCAACAAACAACTATGGAGATCAATTCAATCTCAAGACAAAGACCTGGCAAAAGCTCTAGAAATTATCAGCACAGGTGACTCTCCTCGAAAATCCGCATCAAGAACTCTAAATGCTGTGTTTAAAAATGCCATCATAGATGATGGTCTCTTGATCGTTAAACACACTGATTCAAACCTCTTTCAAGAATCTCACAGAGTTGTTGTCCCCAAACCATTTGTGCCAGCAATCCTTTCTATGATTCACTTGAAGGGTAATCACCTGTCTAGATTCCAATCAGAGAAGATCTTTCAAAAGTACTTTTACTCTCCAGGTCTAAAAGAACAATTAGACCTATTGTACGAACAATGCTTTCTCTGCAACGCTGTCAGGAAAATACCTCAGTTGCAAACTGATCTCCACACAACCAGACCACCAGAACAGCCAGGGACCCATATGAATGTAGACATCATCAAGAGAGCTGGCCAGCTAATCATGGTAAATGTCGATCTCTTCTCAAAATTCATAACAACAACTCTTGTCACCTCTGAAAGGAAAGAGGATCTTGTTGAAGGGATCATTCGTCTAGTCACCCCCCTCCGTAGAAGCAATTACACCATCGTCCGGACTGACGCAGCGCCGGCACTGAAATCACTAGCAGATAATCCACATCCAGATCTGCACATCATTGGAATCACCATGATTCTTGGAGAAGATTTCAACAAAAACAAAAACTGTCATGTTAATAAATCAATACAAGAACTTGAAAATGAGCTGAGAAAAGTTGACCCCACTGAAAAAAAAATCTCTCCAACTCAACTAGCCCAAGCCACAATGAGAGTCAACTCTCTAATCAGACACCACGGGTACTCATCTTCAGACATAACATTCAGGAGAGATGAAAACACAAACAAAGTCTTAACTATCCCTGATGAACTCATCATTGATAAATCTCACCAAGCCAGACTAGAAAATCAGAAACAAACCCAGAAGTCTCCTAAAGTAATAAACACCTCAAAGACTGGAGACATAATCATGCTAAAATCCAACTCATCCAAACACAGCATCCGTTCACCTTTCCTTGTGACGGGCCAGGAAGGTGAAATCTTGAACATAAAGAAAATTCTCAATCCCACATTGGGGAAACCTATTAAAACATCCCACCAAAGTCAATCTATAAGACAGTCTCAAGCATTCCCACTCAAGCAATTTTTCAACCTTCAGATCAATCGAGATCATCTTGAATCACACCCCCCTCTGTCCTGGGACCCCCATGCTCAAAGCTACAGCTCAGACGATGATTCTGATAATGAGGAAGAACAAATTAAACCATTCATCCATATTGAATCTCTACATGAACCGGCTGTTGAATCCTTATCACCTGATTCATTACCCCACATATTTAATACGGAACCAAACCTCATAGAACCAGAAGCATCAAACACCCAGTCCCCAGACTACCATTATCACCTTCAGCGGCAGATTTGGGAACGACAACTTCTCCTCGCCAGGCTGAGTCAAAGTGATGGCTCACCTGAACCCTACGCGGCACACAAATCCCTTGAATCCCTTGCTAGAGAACAGGCCAGACTATCTTTATCAAGTTCAACTCCCTTCCCTGAAAGAGCTGAAACAGAGATGCAATCTCGCTCTTCACATCAAGAATTGAATCAAAACTATCTCCACGAAAGTCGAAGACATCAGCCAGATGAAATTGATGAAATGTTTAACATACCACAAACTGATGGCGCTCAGTCAACAGATGTGTCACATTCATCATCTGTGAATCCAGATCCTGATCGTCCTATACCTCTGCCGAAGGCTCAATCAATAGGGCAACTCTGGCAGGATGACATGTATGGTTCTGATGAAGATAATGTTTTTCAAACACACTTCCTAGCCGAAAGTGTACCAGATATCACAATGGCATCGTCAGACACCGACATGAACCAAGACATTTGGACAAGAAGGAAACGCTCAGTCTCAGAATCAGACCTGATTGATACTAGACTCTATTCCTTCACAGAAAGATCACTTCTCATCTAATAGTAATAGTATATCTACAAAAAGACAGGCCAACTTCTCTTTAAAAATTACAAATTAAAGGGAAGAAAATCCTGGAGGGCAGCGCCACCCCACTCAGAGATCCTATATCTAGGTTCTCATCGTAGCTGTTCTCTTGTCCTCTTCACCTCCAGGATGGCACCGCTAGTCTTTATACTATTGTGATCTTTATCTTGTCCATTGCTTTCCTATCTCTTTTATGCCTTATCTCTAGCGGTGTCCTTTTTCCAGATATATGCCAAGAAGATCCTGAAGGCCTTCCTGTGTTATTACTGTATTACTTCTGGATCCTTCTTCCCTGGATCCTTCGCTTCTCTCTCTCTCTTCTGTGGCCGGTCCTGTGCGCATTCGAGCTCCTTCTACTCGTACCAGACCAGGCGGCTCCTCTCCTCCTTACTCCCAGTGTTCCTATCCTAGAAGTGGCCGGGTTACCTTTGCCTGGGCAGGACTAGGAGGACTTTCTCGACCGGAGCAGATACCAGAGGTGTGTAACTTGCGGAGGACTTATTAATTGAGGTACTGATGAGGACGTATTAATTGAGGTACTGATGAGGACGCATTAATTATGAAGAGGTAATGGGGACGCACTAATTATGAGGTACTGATGAGGACACACCAATTATGAAGATGTAATAAGGACGCACTAATTATAAAGAACTGATGAGGACGCATTAATTACAAAGAACTAATAAGGAGGCACTAATTACGAGGTACTGATGAGGATGCATTAATTATGAAGAACTAATAAGGACGCACTAATTATGTGGTACTGATGAGGACGCATTAATTATGAAGAACTAATAGGGACGCATTAATTATGAAGAACTAATAGGGACGCATTAATTATAAAGAACTAATAGGGACGCATTAATTATGATGAACTAATAGGGACGCATTAATTATGAAGAACTAATGGGGACGCATTAATTATGAAGAACTAATAGGGACGCATTAATTATGAAGAACTAATAGGGTCGCATTAATTATGAAGAACTAATAAGGTCGCATTAATTATAAAGAACTAATGGGGACGCATTAATTATGAAGAACTAATAAGAACGCATTAATTATGAAGAACTAATGAGAACGCATTAATTATGAAGAACTAATGGGGACGCATTAATTTTGAAGAACTAATGGGGGCGCATTAATTATGAAGAACTAATGGGGACGCATTAATTATGAAGAACTAATGGGGACGCATTAATTATGAAGAACTAATGAGGACGCATTAATTATGACGGACGCACTGATTATGAGGTACTGATGAGGAAGCACTAATCACGAGGAACAAATAAATGAGGACGCACATTCAGAACGCATGTTAAGAAAGCGTTTATATTGTTAAAGCAACTTTTCAAGTGTTCTGACAATCGACATACATAAATACTTTGCAGCTTTAACATATAGGATTCAGAAAAGAATAAGAGAACTGATTACATGCCTAAAATGTAAACTTTGATGTGTTTGTAATATCATAGGTTTACGGCATCAGGTTACGAATATAAAGGGATGATTAGTGTTTGCGGCAAGTACGCAGTTATTTTTCAACTAAAAACTCACCTGAATGAAATCCATTAAGGTCAGCTGGTCTTGTATTGTTTTGTATGGAGAATCCCCAAACGTTAAAATCTCCCAAAGCAGAATTCCGAATGACCAAACATCTTGGAAAATAATAAAAATAAAATTTAAATCTAAACCAGGAAATTTGGCCTTCCCAGACACAAGAAAAAAATTTGAATCGGGTGCGGTGTTGTTGATAAATGAGATACTAAGGGATAAAAATTAATATATCCAACTATGCAATATCTATACTGTTCCTTGTAAAAAGGTCGCGGGGGTAAAAGGTACGAAAATTAAAAAATTTTAATCAAAATATAAAAACGGAAAACAAATGACCAAAAACTATAAAAAAGAAAGCAAGCGAACTTTGAACTATTTAAAATCATTAATAGAGTCTAAAGGAAAATTAAGCTAATTCAAATTATCTTCCATGAAGAGATGTCAATACCATATTTACAACGGGACCCTTAAAATCTTGGTCATGATCAAAATGTGGAAGATAGCGTAGTTTTACTGACTCAAAAATTAGCTTAATCCCGTTAATTTCTCCTGTGTTTCCTATAAATAAGAAACGAAGAGAAACTACAAAGAAAATACCATTTTAAAAACAAAAACACGCAGTTATTATTCATACTTGATCAGACAACGCTTTTAAGAGTAAACGTTATCTTTGGATGGAGGGTCACTTGAAATTACGCTTACGGTCCCTTTACTTTTGCCTACAAAATATTTATTTCTTTAATTCAGGGATTAAACTTTCAAAATATCTGAGATTTGAACACCACTACATTAACTATGCGGGAAAGCAGAAAATGAAACTTGATGATGTAATAACTTTGAACTATTTCTCTACCTTCAACGGCAAAATCCAATAAGCAGCACCCCCCCCCCCNGGGTGACGGTTTTTAAAGTATACACTATACAGTACACCCCTGAGTTGTACCTGACATTGTTGTAGATATACGCTCTTGAATAGACTCTGGCGCCATCCATTTCAACGGTAACCCTCCCTTTCCTTCCTTCCGGTAATAGTCTTTTTCCTATTTAATACATGTAAACATAAAATGATAATGATTTAACATTATGATAGTTATAACATCAATATAATAAAGCTCTTTGCTCTATATTTTAACTATAATATCTGTCCAAACGGTTGAAACAAATTGGCTGACTTTTTTAAATCACCCTGGGGTGTAACAAAGAAAAAATAATTAAAGTTTTATTCAAAAATTCAAAATGTTTCCCAAGTGTTTTTTTAAAATTCTACAGACAGTTCAGGTACTTTAAGATAATTATTATAATATTAGAAACAGCAATAATATTCTAAATATTATTTTCAAAATTGCAAAAAGAAAATTAAAACGTTAAATACATCGACAAATTTTTATTCTTAATTACTTCTTGTAAAAAGGCGGTTCAGCTAGCATAGCTGTTAGAACGCTAATGAATTCGAATTTATAGATTAAAGTGACATGAATTTAGACAAAAGTGAGGTTAACTTAAGACTAAAGTGGAAAATACCTAGACCAAATACCCAATGAATTTATACCCAAGTGACATGAATTTAGACTAAAGTAACGTAAATGTCGACATAAGTGACATGAACCTTGACCAACATGACATGAATTAAGAAAAAAGTGAAATGAGTTCAGACTTAAGTGACCATGATTTAAAACTAAAGTAACGTGAATTTATACCCGTGTCATGAATTAAGACTTAAGTGACGTGAAGAAAAAAAGACATGAATGCAGAATAACGTTACATGAATTTAGTCTAAAGTGACATAAATTTAGACTAAAGTTACATGAATTTAGACTGATGGACATGAATTCAGACGAAAGCGACATGAATTCAGACTGAAGTGACATGAATTTAGATTAAAGTGACATGAATTTAGACTAAAAAGACATGAATTCAGGCTAAAGTGACATGAATTAAGACTAAAGTGACATGAATTCAGACTAAAGTGACATGAATTCAGACTAAAGTGACATGCATTTAAGAGTGACATCTAATAATTTACCTGAACGTCTCGTGCCAATCCAAAGTCTGCTACTTTAAGAGTAAAGTTATCAGCAACTAGTACATTTCTGGCAGCTAGGTCTCTGTGTACACATCGTCTTAAAATTAGTATCATTAAAATGTAGAACGTTCCAATTTATATAGTATTGTGGAAGAAAACCAGAAGTGAAATAATATTTTTTATCAAAGCTAAAATATGCTAAAGTAGAGAAATTCTTTTTTCTTCTTTATGCCGAGTCTAAAATCTCTCGACCCGTTTATAAAAACAGAAAAAGTTGTCTAAACTCTACAGGAACATTCAAAATCTGAACTTAAAAGTGAACTTGTTCGAATGTACATTTTTACAAGTCAGTTAACCATCCAACATATATTGCAATAAAAAATTCGTAATTGTCCATATGTATATTTAGCCGGTCTTAATTTAATTTTGCTTCAATATTTGATGCAATGAATTTGTTTTTGGACTACTTGATGTTTCATATTTCAAAAATGGGTTTCAAGTTTGAATTAAGTATAAAAATTTTCAAAAAATAAAATATAACAGAATTTTTTTTGCCTTCATAATAATTTCAATGATTTGATTCGTCTAATAAAAATTGTTTAGACGATTCTTAATTTTTTTAATGTTTTTTGTAGTCTAAATAGTGAGTGGTTCGCTGAATCCCACTATTGAGAATGCCTACCTATTTGAATATAAGAAAAAAATGAATTAAAGAATAAACATTACCCCCTTGTAAATTCAACAACTAAAAGATTACAAATTATGAAGAAAAAAAAATAACGTAATTAAAAACTATAACTGAATTATGAACACTTAATTCATTTCAAGAATATAATTTGACATTATTTATTCTAAAAACCTCATAGTATAAATGGATTAGAGGACAAATTGTAAGGATTTCTTTGACAGTTTTCATTTAAAGAAATACTGAAATGTATGAATTTAAAGAAAAATAGAATCTTACCAAAAAAAAAGATTTTAGTAGGATATGTTTTTTACTAATGAGCGTCCAAAAGAGCATTGTAGTATTTGGATAGCCTTTGACTGATAAATTAAATATGAAAAGTATTTGCTTTCTAAAACTTGGGTCCTCCAAAATGAATGTAATAAATATAGTAATAACCCCCACATCTTGGAAACCTGAACCTACCTGTATATATATTAAGATATAATCACCTGACCATATTATCGGTCAGTTTAATCTTTATCTGTACCTTATACTTAAAATATGGTTAGTTGAATATAGACTCTGGTTACGGACGGCTAGAGATACGATAGCTCGGTAGAGAGTATAGAGTCTGATAGTTTTGTGTGTTGATAAAATACATGCTTAGGCCTGACAGGATTCGGAAGAATGGATAGAGTTCGATATCGTTGTGTGTGGATTGAGACACACTTAAATTAATATTGGAGTAAGGCATTTTTTACATGAAAATAGAGATAAAACATATTTAGTTCATTTTTATTTAGAAATGTTAATAAGTATTATAAAGACAATCCACATAAATATGAAATAGATTTTTTATGAGATCATCCGTGGAAATATTTATAAAATTATTACCTATTGGATAAAAATTCCATTCCCTTAGCCACCTGCACATTTTAAAAGCAGTTAATTTTAATTTTGAAACTGTAATATTTTTAACATGGATTTAAAATATGGTTAAATTAAGAAGTAAACCAAGTTAATCGAAATATGTATTTTGCAATGAATGTGTTTTGCAAAATATGTATTTTACAATGTATATACGTATAAAAACCCCAGGACTATAAAATTAAACATTTTATTGCTAATAATACACCAGATAAGAAAAACGCATTAAATCTTGTACTGCGGAATATTTTAAGAAAATAAAAATTTTACTCTGCATTACAAGAAAAAGCAAATTATTATATAAAAACCAATTAAACTTTATTACATAATCAAATCAAATCATGAATGTTGGGGATAATACGTATGTAATTTAATAGCAAAGATACGTCAATTTAAATAAGTAATGTTTGTTGAAGATTTACATTTCCAACCAAAGGGTTTCC
This sequence comes from Eurytemora carolleeae, assembly GCF_000591075.1. Taxonomy (NCBI): domain Eukaryota; kingdom Metazoa; phylum Arthropoda; class Copepoda; order Calanoida; family Temoridae; genus Eurytemora; species Eurytemora carolleeae. Next base: position 8,760 of record NW_019397209.1, read on the forward strand.
GACGAAATTTGTAGAAAGTAAAAATTAGACAATCAGTAAGTAAATAGCGGCTTTGTACTAGTGACTAAAGTGACGCATAAAATTGTCCAGGCATGAATTGGCTTGTCGTCGACATCTGGGCATAAATCCTTCAATTTGTTTACACCGTTCCTTAAATAAAATGTTTTGACCTGAACTCCGAATGAAAGCATCATCTTGAGACTCACAGGACCGATCTCATCATCTGTTACCTAAATAAATTCTCATAAAATACTCTTTAAATTGCAGTGCTTAAGATCCGGATCAAATGGATCCGCAAGATTTGGCTTCCTGGATCCGGATCCACAAAAATATGCGGATTCACAGATCTGGATCCAAGGGACAAAATGACAAATATAAACTGCAAAAAAAAAATTTACTCTCAAAACCCTAATCAGAACTGTTAAATAAAAAAGAGAGATTATAAAAATTTCCTGATATCTGAATGGTTCATCAAGTTTTAACATTAATACATGCAAAAAGAGGAGAAAATAATTTAAGAATTCTGCTTTGATAAAAAATGTCAGTAAATCTTCTAGAATGTTCAATGTTCATGACCTGAATCCGGATCCAGTTCCCGGTGCGGATCCAAAATCCAGATCCGCATCAAAAATAAATGGATCCTAAGCACTGTGAATTTAAGTATTGTCTTATACTCCTTGGATCAGCTTTTTCAGATCTAGATTTGTACTGAAAAAAGACCCTTTGAGTTTTTTTTTATGAAATTAATCAAAAAACCGGATTAAACAATGTGTTGAATAGAATGAAATAAGAAATTAAAGTTGAAAATAAAATTAAATATTTGAAGAAAATGGGGAGTTTGTCTAAAGCAATGTAATAGATGTTGCGTTGTAACTTTATGAGAACCTGTCAATTTATCTAACCTCTAAACCTTTGCCAAACTGAGCAAATATACAATATTTCTATCACGGCCATATACCTCGTCTTTGTCATATAAGCTCTCTATTAAAACAGAAAATTGCTCCCTACCGGTTTGTGAAGTTCTCTCCCCTGACTTCTTTCCTTTAAGAGCTCCAGAGTTCCAGGTTTTCTGCAAAACAATAATCAGTAGATAACTTGATGCAATGAATGAGGAATGTTGGAATGGGCCACGGTTTTAAACAAATCCATATTTAAAAGCTTTAAAAATTGAAATCATTATTATTCCTTTCTTAATTGGCAATTCTGGTGTTTACGTATAGTACAGTTAGTTCTATTTCTTTAATGGAGTATATCTATCTATATACTTAGTTTGTCTGTCTCTCTGTTTGTTTGTTTGTTTCCAATAAACGTCAATACGGCCAAACCGATTGGGAACAGTGTTTGTGTGGGATCACCTGATCCAAGGGAAGGTATATGGATGACCAAAATTTCAAAAATTTTATTTTCATTTATTTTTGAAAGTCCACGAAATTTTTTATGAAATCCGCGAACTTTTTTTTCTTGTTTTACAATGTATATAAAGAGAAAATGTTTAAAATTCAAATACAAGATGGGCGCGAAGCGCCCAAAAATCCTATTAAATTAAAAAAAAACAGTAACAAAAGTAGACACTTCTGCAAGTATAACAAAGAAATTAAGAATATAGCTGCTTAATTCACATTCGAATTAGTAATTTGTAAGCTTTTACAACAAAGTTCAAGAGCTGAGAAAGTCTAAAAAAGTCTTGCACAATAAATTGTTTATGCTAATTTTATGTGTGCTTCATTCAGGGGCACAGGCTTATTTTTACCCCCACCCCCTTGTTACCCCCTATTATAAGCGCCGATTTGTTTGATTAGCGAAATTACCCCCCCCCCCCCAAAAAAAAATGCCCCCTGGGGGGGGGGGGGGGGGGAGTGTTCGTGTACAGGGCCGCTGGTTTCTTTTCTCACCTTTTGGTTAAAAATTCTTTTAAATTTCCATACTTTGCAAATTCCACGAGAACTGATACAACATCCAATCTTGGCTCAAAAGAAGTCATTATTTGTGGTAATAAAATACATTATTCAGAGGCGGGAAAATATTCAGAAAATGTGCAAAGACTTCATTAATATCAACAGAGAAATTGTTGAAAACGATTGACTCATAATTTAACCATCAATTGGCACAAAGCAGACCTTGAGTAAGATATATTCGAAAGGAATGAACTTGATCCGTCGAAGGACTAAAATCAGAATGGGAGTCAAAATTATCGACTCGTATCTAAGCACTCTTATTGGCACAGAACATATATTTGTTGGACATGTGAGAGAGATACATCCATAAAGAATAAATTTGATTCGTCGAAAGAGAAAAATCGAAACATAACGGTTCATTTTTCAATTTATTGGTGTTCAAATAATAGTCAATTTTCCCAAAAACGGGCTAGAAATTCCCAAAAAAAAATCATTATTTTAGTTTTTCTAACAGGTACTCATTACTCATTCTTACGGTTAGTTCAAAAGATCAATGTTGCGGTCGTTGTTGGCACCAAGGTTATAATGCAAGGAAAGTTAATTGCAGTTGCGTATTCTCCAAGTATACAAATTGAAGCCAGTTCTCTCTGGGCGGAAATTTAAAACAAGAAAAAATGCATCATTGTTTGTTTAGTATCCGTGGAGGATAAAAGCATTGAATTTTGATAATTGTGATAATTCACATAATAGTTTCCTTTAAGCAAAATATTTCAATGATTTTTTTTTTAATGTGAAAGATGGATCCCATGTAAGGCTGTGACATCCGTCTTGTCTTTACATTACCGCCCAGAGAAGGCACTGCAGTATAAAAGATGAGTACACCTCTGAAATAACTTTCCTTGAATTATAACCTTGATTGGCACTAATCTGATTCTAAGTATGAGTTAAAATTGGATTTCCTAGAAGATGAGATCCCACAGGTTGACTACAGACTCCAATAAGGTTGATGATATTCTGATGTCTACCAATCACCTTAAAGATTAGTGGATAATTTTCTAATATAAAGCACCTTGTGGGTTTATAATATTCATGATGGCTTCCAATCCCCTAACAAAACAAAAATGGTTTTGTGAAAAAATCATTTTGATATTGTTTCCTTATTTTTTCATTTTTTTCAGAGCTAAAATACTTTTTACCTTCATTATCTCGGCCTCTCTAAGTAGTCCCGTCACATCCTCGTCATTGTTAGACTCCTTCACCATCTTCACGGCCACCATCACCCTCTTCAGTTATATTAGATTAAATTTTAGAGAAGTTCAATGTTTTAGGTCAAGAGTTAAGACAAAGAATAAAACAGAGTTAAGAATTAGTTAAAAAGAGTTGGAAAAGTTAGAATAAAGAGTGAAGAGTTGAAGTTCATAGGTTCATTTAAGGGTTATGACAGAGTAAAGCTTAAGCGAGTTAAGAATGAAAACGATTTTAGAGTGTCGAGTGAAAAATTGAGGTTCAAGACGTGAAACATCATGCAAATAAAATCAAATCATATCCCATCAAATACAAATTGTCGTTAAGTTAAAAAGTCAAATAAATTTTCTGTTGAATGGAACATATCTTGTCAACGTTCTCTCTTGTCTTTGCTGTAGATTTTTTTACCGTTCATGTTAAAGACCAGGGTAAACTGTGGAGATGTGTATTGTTCATGGCGTCTTTTAAGGAAGAGACTGGCTTGACATGGTACTAGAACTGAGAGGACAGAATTGAACATATAATTTTTTTAGAATTTATTGGAGACCTCAATTTAATTTTTACGGTTTTTAATTCTTCAACAGAGCGAAATGAAATTCTTTCGTAGATTGAAGCAATTTAATTTTGACTTACATTTAATTGATTGAATTTTGTTAATTATTTAGAAGACTTTGACCTTGCTTTCGCGGATTTCTCATTTACCTTAGATTGAGAGGTCGGATCCTGGTGGGTCACAAGACGACCATCCCTTAACAATAGTTTACATAGTATGGTGGTAGCCCAGAGCGGCTGGTACATGAAAAGTGTACTGTTTTGATTAACTGACTTCTAACAAACACATTTTTTACATGATTTGAGATTAATCCTTAGCTTCTTGCTGCAAGTTCAAGCTTCAGTCCGACTTTCCATAGGTAACTCTCAGGCTAATATTGTTCTATATGAAGTCAGTTATAACAAGAATCTTTTTTTTAGGTCATTTTAAGTGATCTTGCAAGGCCTGTGTAGATCACTCATAGCTCAAAAAAAAATATTTCTTGAATTTAGCATGTCATATATCATTTTCTTCGTAATTGTCTAAAAGGATCAAATCCGTTGAAATTTTTAAAAAATTTAAAAATTTACTGAGTTAGACAAAAAAACACGTCAAAAATGCTGGTTTTCAAGAAAAGTATATTTTTGGAGGTTTTTTAACCTAACGCAGTCAACTTTAGAAATTTTTCAAAAATTTTAATGGATTTAATCTGTTTTGACAATTATGAAGAAAGTGATATCTGACATGATAACTTCAAGAAATATTTGTCTTGAGCTATGCAGACTTTTTTACGATCTGCACGGGCCTTGCACGACCACTTACCATAGATTAAAATAAAATATCATGTGAAAACTGATATCAAATTATTTGTGTGACAATATTTCTATATTTTGTTGCAAAATGGGGCACCCAAAATTTAAGGGAGCTCAGAACAAGTCAGGTTCTTAAACAACTCTCTCCAGTTTCTTGTGGCTGAATAGAACCCTTTGGGGAATAACATGGCAGTACACCCTACTTGAAAAAAAAACAATAGTGCAGAGAAGGAGGGATTTCTCTCTCTCTCTCTCTTCCCCTTCCCTCGTTGCCAGAAACATGAAAGTAGAATCATGATAGGTTTTGCACCATGCACTATCTTCCCTCTTGCCAGAAACATGAAAATGGGATCATAGAAAGTAGAATCCTGATAGGTTGTGCACCATGCACTATGATACCGGTTCATACTCTGACGGCTACAAGGAAAAGATTGCTGTAGACGAGGCTGTATTCTGTGTCCAAGATGAACTTAAAAGAATCAAGAATTCTTTTGTTGAAAATATCTACTCCTAGCCTTGACCTTTCTTATCTCGTTTGTCATTATTAATGGAAATCCTCAGAATTTTCAAACACCGCTTAGTGACTTTCCAACCTGTAAAAATATTAAGGAAACTGTGCTTGAAGCTAACCATCAACAGTTGTTGAGTCAGACATTACCAAAAACTGGAAAAACATCTGATATCTACTCACAAACAGTAACTTTCAATTATACTCAATTTGATATTTGAGGCGCCAAGATATCTAATCAATGAATCGGAAATATGTCAAAATGCCCCTTGTCTACAAGAGACTAGAATGCGTAGATCTAAAAGAGAAGAACAGAAAACAGATGTATCATCAGATAAAAAGAAGATAATATATTTACTGCTCTGCTGTAGTTTTGTTTATAAAAAAAAATTTTAATTTAAAAATAAATTTTTAAAAAAGATATGAAACACATGTAAGCTATGCGGTTTTGTATTGAGTAAATAAACCTAGAATTTTAAAATATATTACTAACATTTCTTTCTCATTGAACTTCTTTTGTTTGTAATTTTAACGACATCAGAAATAGCACATTACCTAATTTCCCCAATTGCACTTGCCAACTTGACACATCCGAAATTACCCTCGCCGAGGGGTTTATCAAAAGATAAAAGATGTCTAGGAAACTCCCAAAGCGGATCCTCCTAGAAAATTCAAGTCATTTTAAAAAAGAAATATTTTGACAAAAATAAGAAAAGATTTAAAACATTTTCTACAACTTTTTTGTATAAGAACTTAAATTTAAGAGCGGCAAAACCATTATATTACAATTTCCATTTTCTGATCATCGACGACGATGAGATCCGCTAGATTTATATTTTCAGAATCCAAAAACTGAAGTGTACATAAGAGCCTCAGTGCATACAAATGAAGTCACGTATTTCCAAAAATATAAATTCATTAGTAAAACGCAGTATTAAAAACACAAATTAAAATATTCAAGTTGACCGATTCACAATAAATATGTCGAAAAATACATCAGCTTGCATATAGTTACCAACGTTTCTACGTCCGTCATTCTTAATCAGACAAAAGTTTAAATGTACGACCGTTGTGGATCAAACATGCCACTCGGAAATTTTAGTGCAAATGGAAAACATAAGATTACCGGAAATTTGTACTCTGACTCAAAATTAGCAGCATCTCCTTCATGCTCTTGCCTTTCCTAAGAAACAGTGAATCAAATTAGATCAAAATCTTACATAATCTGAAAATGTTAAGAAATAATAGGATTTGTACAGTGGTGCCTATAAAACTAAGGAAGAGGTAGTATGTATATTTAATGTTGTTTCAAAAGCAAAAAGTTTAGGCAGTAGATTGAAAGGTTATGTGTAAATTGCACAATTGCTTTGTTTAATGTTCAATTAAAAGGAGAGACCGACTTGACATGGTAGTTGAGCTGAAAGTGCAGTATTGTAGAGAAAAACTTAAGAATTCGTTTAATACAAATGAAACATTCTTACGGGGTACAATTTTAAAATAAGAGAGTAGTAGTTTGTAATATTTTACCGGTTCTTTTAGAATTCTTAAGAATGTTTCATTGGTATCAAATGAATCTTAAAGTTTACTCTACAATACTGCACTTTCAGCTCATCTACCATGCCTAGCCGGTCTCTCCCTTAAAATTAAACATTTTAAATTAATTTTGACAATATTATGGTTTTCACTATAAATATATATTTTACCTTGATTGAAGTTATGATTGGCTCTAATGAATCCCCTTTGGACACTATAAGCTAAAATAAATATGTAATGAGACAGATCTTTTTATTATTTAACATGGCTTACATCATGCTTCAGGATATTAGTAAATCAGTAAAGGTAGGGTTAGATGTTCTTTTCTTTGTATAAAAAAAATTAAGTTTTATGGAACAAGTTTTTAAACTAAAAAGTTTTACAGGTTTTGTTTTAAACCGAATATTTTTAACTCCATCATACTTAAAGGCAGTAATATGATTTTTAAAATAAAATGGGCTGTATACTGTATATTTTCTGTAAAAATCATATCCTCCCCCCCCCCGTCACTTAAAAGTCATTTTCTAAAACTGAAAACTATTCTTTTACAACTATTTCAAGTTAAAAGCAAATCTTCTGTCTGGAATTTAACAATTTGGCATAGAAAGAAATAAGTTTATAGTTGCAGAGATCATTATAAGGAAACAGACGAACACATTCCGCTTAGTCGTCTCTGAAGTCTTTGTAGAAAACCCTGTACATAGATACTAATACATTCTTACCGTTTTTACTTGAGTAACATGCATTTTGACAGTATCCAATTTATGAGTGGCAGTATCCAATTTATGAGTGACAGTATCCAATTTATCCTTATATCTCCTGAAATTACGAGGAACTAAAACTTTTAACAGTGAATAAACTTTATTATAAGACTGTCGCACTTGAAGGGACTGTAACATAATTTCAAGTAACCCTCCATTGACAGAATTACATGTCTAATTCACAAATGTACACTTTGTCTAATCAAGACTGAATAATATATACGTAATAATTTTATTTGTGGTTTCGCTGAAAAGGTGACTTGCAAATTTCTTGCTTCACAGACATGAAGAAATCAAAAAAAATCAGGCAAGTAAACGACACTATCAAGACTCAAAGAAGTTCGTAGTAAGATTTTGATTCTACTGGAGACCACCGGAGGGAGTTTATTTTCACTGGAGGGCTTTGAAAAAATGCTTTTTACAATTTAAAGCTTTAGGCACAGTGATTTGCATTATACTGGAGGGATTCAGATATCTTTCCAGGGGGGTTATAATTCCACTGGAGGGATTCAGATATTTTTTCATGGGGTTTATAATTCCACTGGAGGAATTTAGATATCTTTCCAGGGGGTTTATAATTCCACTGGAGAGATTCAGATATCCTTCCTAGAGGTTTATAATTCCACTGGCAGGGGGTTTATAATTATAAACCCCCAGAAAGATTTCTGAATCCCTCCACTGGAATTATAAACCCCCTGGAAAGATATCTGAATCCCTCCAGTGGAATGTAAATCACCATGCGTTAAGTTTTAAATTGTAAAAAGCACTTTTTCAAACCCCTCCAGTGAAAATTAATTCCCTCCAGTGGTCTCCAGTGGTGTCAAAATCTTACTACGAACTTCTGTGACTCCACTATCAATCATATTAATGTTTAAAGGATTCTGTTGTGAATGTGTCTCTTTGAGTGGAGTTTCACTTCAAATTACGACCACAGTCCTTTAAAAGCTGATTTTTTTAACTTCATTAATTAAACAGAAAACGAACTTTAGAAACATGTAAAAAATATTCTTTACTTATTTGTAAATAAAAAATACTCTTTCCATTTAAAGAATTTAGAATCATAATTGAGCCGCTTTGAGCCGTTGGAAAGATGTAGCCGAGAGCCAGATTTCAAAATTGCTGTCAAATGTTCATAAGAAAAAGCGGTTTTTACGTATGCAAGTAATTTTCGGGGATCTTTTCGATTCTTCTGAGCTACGAACAGTAGATGCAAGATTTAACAAATGATTTATTAATATATCAAATCTTTCCGGGAATCATTCTGAATTGGGAACATCGTTGAACGGAAAAAATGACTTAGTTGTGATTCGAATCCCATCTTCTGGGATATTTTAAGTATTTAGATAATATACGAAGCATTCGATAACAGTCAATTTGAGAAAGACGACCTACCTGCGGAAGTAAATGAGTAAACCGATGAAAAAAAAGATGAAGGCCAGCACTGTTATTCCCACTGCTGCTACAAGGTACCATCCATTTCTTTAAAAAAGGTCAATATTTTTTTATCCGACTTAAAAAGATGTCAGAACATAACGTTTAACATCTTTCTTGGCAAACTGATAGTTAAAAGGGAGTGACTTTCTGAACATGGTGTTAAGCTGAAAGTGCAGTATTGTATTATACATTAGGATCCATTTTATACCATGAAGACATTTTTACGGTGTACAATTTTTAAATAAAAACGTAAAGGATCGTTTGTTATATTTCACAAGTTTTTTTCAGTCAGCAGAAGAAACGTTCTTCACAATTCTTAATTAACATGGACAAAACATGAAACCCATACTATTCTACAAAATAGTTCCATGTATATAAACAGGTTGCGACAAATAATTAACATATTGAAAATAAGTTATTGAAATTAGTTTTTAAAAGCTAGGGTGGCCTTCATCTGTAATTTTTGTTAAGAAATATGTTCCTTAACAGCAAATTATATAAAACAATTTATTTTTTTCTTATTTTGTCCGGGTTATTAAATGATTGTTAAAAGCATTTCTTCTGTGACTGAAACAACTGTTGAACTATTACGAACGACTTAAACAATCTTATTCAAAAATTGTACACCATGAAAATGTCTCATTGGTAGCAAATGAATCCCTAAGTTTTTCTCTTCAATACTGCAATTTCAGTTCAACTATCTTGTCTAGCAGGTCACTCCTTTTATACCATTAATATTTCAAACTCATGACTTGAATACCTACAAAAGATTAACCATATAGTATCGTGATCCCAATAGGTTTTGACAAAGATGTTTAATTTCTACCTGTTCCAGTGTTCCTAGAAGAAATTTTTAACAACAATTGTTAGTGTCTACCTATTCACGTTTTCCTAGTAGAAAGTTTTGACAACAATGGTTAGTATCTACCTATTCTCGTGGTCCTATAAGAAAGCTTTGAAAACAATATGGTTAGTATCTACCTATTATCGTGGTCCTACAAGAAAGTTTTGACAACAATATGGTTAGTATCTACCTATTCTCGTGGTCCTAGTAGACAGTTTTGACAACAATGGTTAGTATCTACCTATTCTCGTGGTCCTAGTAGAAAGCTTTAACAAAGATGGTTTGTTTCTACCTATTCTCGTGGTCCTAGTAGAAAGCTTTAACAAAAATGGTTTGTTTCTACCTGTTCTCGTGATCCTAGTAGAAAGCTTTAACATAGATGGTTTGTTTCTACCTGTTCTCGTGGTCCTAGTAGAAAGTTTTGACAGCAATATGGTTAGTATCTACCTATTCTTGTGGTCCTAGTAGAAAGTTTTGGACGACGATTGTTAGTTTCTACCTGTTCTTGCGGTCCTAGTAGAAAGTTTTGACAACAATATGGTTAGTATCTACCTATTCTCGTGGTCCTAGTAGAAAGTTTTGGACGACGATTGTTAGTTTCTACCTGTTCTCGCGGTCCTAGTAGACAGTTTGAAAACAATATGGGTAGTATTAAACCATTCTCGTGGTCCTAGTAGAAAGTTTTAACAAAAATGGTTTGTTTTTACCTGTTCTCGTGATCCTTGTCCAAAGTCTCGACAACGTTGATGAATGCTGTACTGAGTGTGCTCCCGAAATGGTTCTCAATGCTGCAGGAGTAGTAGGTACTGTCATTTGTCTAGAAACATATACATTTCACTTCACATCATTATTATTTTAATTTTATTTTAAAGTAGTTTCCAGGGAGGGGGGTTAGATTTATTTGTGGCTGGGTAAAAAGTAAAAAAGCTCTTACAGTTAATTTGTATAATTGTTTAAAATAATTTGCATTTTATCAGCTTCAAGAAGAACTTTTCCGACAGGAAATTGAGCGGGAAACGATTATAAACCCTATTTAACGTATCTTCCAGTTCTTAACTCTTTCATAAGACACTTTTAAGCCACTGTACCGTTTTCAAACTGTCTTGCCCTGTGATAGGAAAAATTATTCCGACGAATGATTCTGAATGGGAAAAAAATGATTTTGACGGATCCCTCTATGATGGGAAAAATTATTCCGACAAATCCCCCTGTAATGTGAAAATGATTCTGACGGATCCCCCTGAATGGGAAGAATGATTCCGAATGATCCCTCTGTTAGGGAAAAATGAATCCGACGGATCCCCCTGTAATGGGAAAAATTATTCCGATGGATCAACATGAATGGGAAGAATGGTTCGGAAGGATTCCCCCGTAATGTGAAAATCATTCTGGGGGATCCCCCTAAATAAGAAGAATGATTACGACGGATCCCCTTGTAAAAAATGAATCCGACGGATCCCCCTGTAATGAAAAATGATCCCAACGGAATCCTCTGTAATAAAAAAAATGAATCCGACGGATCCCCCGTAATGAAAAATGATCCCAACGGAATCCTCTGTAATAAAAAAAATGAATCCGACGGATCCCCCGTAATGAAAAAATGATTCCGACGGATCCTCCCTGAATGGGAAAAATGATTCCAACGGATCCCACTATAATGGGAAAAATGAATCGGAGGAATCCTCTGTAATGGAAAAAATGAATCCGACAGATCCCCTTGTAATGAAAAAAAAATTTCGACGGATTTCCCTTCAATGGGAAACATTATTCCGATGGTTCAACATGAATGGGAAAAATGGTTCCGAAGGATCCCCCTGTAATGTGAAAATGATTCTGGGGGATCCCCCTAAATGGGAAGAATGATTAGGACGGATCCCCTTGTAAAAAATGAATCCGACGGATCCCCCTGGAATGAAAAAAAAAATTTCTACGGATCCTCCCTGAATATGAAAAGAATGTTGAATATGTAGATCCTTTAATGCAAACTTTATTTCAAACCTTCACAAAACAAACATCAGATAATCTTTCCTGTCAAGAGAGCAAGGGGGGGGGGGATAAGATTGGTTTGTGGAAATTGATACGACATCCTCAATTGAGAAGGGGGTGAGGTTTTGATGGCCAAGGGGTGTTAGATCGCTGTCTATTTTCAACGGGACAATCTATTATGTCAGGGGGCTTGAACAAAATTGTATCTTTCAAGATTTTGTGGCTGAACATCTCGAATGCTTTTTAAATGAACTAATTTCTCATCTAAACTCTAAATGTGTAGTCCTTGTATCTTTGCAACTTAATATCATAGAGTTTTAATTATTCAGATTATGAGTCCTGAGTGAATATTGCAATAGATATCGGATTCCGATATTTTGTTAATCTACGTATAAATGAAGAAAAAAATTCGATATCCCGTAAGTGCTAATCATATATCCTGTGAACAGGAAATCAGAAACCAGGGAGTTTTGTGTTAACCCAATGAGAAAATAAAGAAATTGTTGATATCCAAAATCAAGAGATCAAACATATTCTGCGTAAAAAGTCTCCACTGCGGATATCGAGATCAAGAGATCGGGGGTTAAGTTTAAAGCGAATAATTAGTTCCTTTGTAATGCATAAGTGAGAATAGTGGGAAGAGGTGGGGGGCGGTCAAATGCTTTTTTAGGGAAGAGAAAACCTGTTAACTATAAAATAAAATTACCTGCAAGTTTAACAAGTCCAATCTTGTCTCCATAAAGGTCTAAAAAACCAAGGTTTAAGTTATTCAAATATCAAGTTTCATGTTTCGTTTAGACTCCACACTCTTCTCTCTACAAAATCATCTTCATAGTTAGAAGAAGAAAAACTATGAAATCTAAATGTGGAGGTAAAGGGTACATATGTATTTTTCATCTTTTATCAACCTCAACCCCATATCAACTCTTGATAACTAGAAACCTATTAAAAAATATTATCTCTTTAAGGTGTCCGAAAAAATAGAGGATGTTTTGGGGAACAAAAAATACTTTTGGAAGGAGAAGCGTTTAAAAAGATGCAGCACTGTAAGTTAAAGTCCCATTTTAACTTGAATCACCCCAGGGAAGGTTGATGGATGATTAACATTTTGTCCTTCACAAACTAAGACTTCTATATTAAATTTTTTGGGAGAAGGCGTAAATTCAAAAAGAAAATCCGCGAAATAAGATTTATAGAAAAATGACAGCTTGAAGAGCAACGGTTAACATGCAAGTGTTCTTAGAAAAAGGGTACGAAGCGCCCTCGAAGTCTAGAGTATATGTATGAAAATCAAATCAAATCAAATATTTATTACATGACGACATAATTATTCTTGACAAAATAATTATCATAAATTACGATAAATCCTGAGGAGGGAAAAAGAATCTGGTGGGCCAACGCATTTAAATTTATTTTTTAGATCTAATACGCACACTGAGATCTAATGTAAATTAAACAACCACAATTAGATAAATAGCATTTTTGCTTATTACCGATGTAACATGGAACTTTTTTTTAATTGAAAAAAAATGTTAAAAGGGATTTTTACAGGAGTTTTTTTTATTCTTACCTCTAACTCAGTGCAGTATGCCATCCCTTCCGAGTTTGTATAGCTTCCATCTACTTGGTAATGCCTGCAATGACAATAAATTATTGTATGGACTGTAGACGTAATGTAAAGTGACCTTCTATTTTAGGCGACCCTGGTTCACAACAGTATCTTTTAAACTTTGTCGGAATAACATTTCTAAATATCTTCTTCTTCCAATCAACTTTATTAGAAATATGTAAAAATAAACAAAATATCAAAAATATATCATAATAAACGATAATATTCACAAATATATTAAAATATATGTTTTAAGCTACTATTTTAAATATATATCCAGAATTAAGCAGCTGAGACAAAAAAGGAAATGTCGAAATTTAATACTTTCTAGAAATGATTAATGAAGATAATATTCTTGTTGATCATTACATAGATTAAAAGGGTACGGTTGTGAATCGCACATATCGCGTATGTAAATATAGGGTTACTTAAAATCACGTAGTTATTTCATAACTTTTTACAATTTTTATTTTTGTTATGCAACTAAAAACCTAAAAGTCCTGTTAAGTAACTATGTTAAAACTCTTCAGTTAAAACTCATTATTCTAAACTAATAATCACCTTCCTCCTGGGCTGGACGTTATCTAACAGTCTAAACTTATTGTTCTAAACTAACAATCACCAAGATATCCTCCTGTTCTGTACGGTATCTAACAGTCTAATTTCATTGTACTAAACTAACCTCCACAAGATTATCCTCATAAGCTGCATATTATCTAACAGCCTAAACTTATTGTTCTAAACTAACCTCTACCAAGTTTAGTTATCCTCATAAGCTGCATGTTATCTAACAGTCTTAATTTATCGTTCTAGATTAACCTCCACCAAGTTATCCTCCCCTTGTCTGTACTTAATCTTACAGTTTAAACGTCTTGTTCTAATCTAACCTCCACAATATTATCCTCCCCTTGTCTGAACTTTATCCAACAGTTTAAACTCATTATTATAGACTAACCTCCACAATATTATCCTCATAAAGTGCAGTCTAAACTTAACTAACCTCTACCAAGTTATCTTCCTGGTCTGCATGTTATCTAACACTCTAAAATCATTATTCTAAACTCACCTCCACCAAGTTTAGTTATCCTCATAAGCTGCATGTTATCTAACAGTCTAAACTTATAGTTCTAAACTAACCTCCACCAAGTTATCCTCCCCTTGTCTGTACTCCATCTTACAGTTTAAACGTATTTTTCTAAACTAACCTCAACAATATTATCCTCCCCTTGTCTGTACTTTATCCAACAGTTTAAACTCATTATTATAGACTAACCTCCACAATATTATCCTCATAAAGTGCAGTCTAAACTTAACTAACCTCTACCAAGTTATCTTCCTGGTCTGCATATTATCTAACAGTCTAAACTCATTATTCTAAACTAACCTTCACCAGATTATCCTCATAAGCTGCATGCTTACATCTAAACTTATTGTTCTAAACTAACCTTAACAAGATTATCCTCATAAGATGCATGCTTACATCTAAACTTATTGTTCTAAACTAACCTTCACAAGATTATCCTCATAAGCTGCATGTTATCTAACAGTCTAACTCATTATTCTAAACTAACCTTCACAAGATTATCCTCATAAGCTGCATGCTTACATCTAAACTTATTGTTCTAAACTAACCTTCACAATATTATCCTCATAAGCTGCATGTTATCTAACAGTCTAACTCATCTATATATAAATTTGGCTTGTCTGTCTGTCTGTCTGTTTGTTTGTCTGTTTGTATCCAATAAACGTCAAAACGGCTGAACCGATCGGGCCCAAATTTTTTGTGGGACATCTAGGGACCACAGGGAAGGTTTATGAATGATCAAAATTTCAAATATTTGTCTCCATCAAAATTCGATCGTCATTAAATTTTTTAAAATTTTGAAAATCCGCGAAATTTTTTGTGAAAATCCGCGAATTATTTTTGTTTTGTTTTACGATGTACACAAAGAGAACATGTTCACAATTAATTTAGGAGATGGGCGCGAAGCGCCCTCTAAGGCTAGAAAGAAGGGCGCGAAGCGCCTTGAATTTCTAGTTATTCTAAACTAACCTCCACAAGATTATCCTCATAAGCTGCATGCTTACAGTCTAAACTTATTGTTCTAAACTAACCTTCACAAGATTATCCTCATAAGCTGCATGCTTACAGTCTAAACTTATTGTTCTAAACTAACCTTCACAAGATTATCCTCATAAGATGCATGCTTACATCTAAACTTATTGTTCTAAACTAACCTTCACAAGATTATCCTCATAAGCTGCATAATATCTAACAGTTTAACTCATTATTCTAAACTAACTTTCACAAGATTATCCTCATAAGCTGTATATTATCTAACAGTCTAAACTTATTGTTCTAATATAACCTCCACTTAGTTATCCTCCTGGTCTGCACATTATCTAACAGTCTAAGCATATAGTTCTAAACTAACCTCCACCAAGTTATCCTCTTGGCCTGCACGTTATCCCTGGTGAGAGGTTCACATACTAGAGTATGGTTGGAGCCAACCAATAAAGTAGAGTTCTCCAGCGGTTCCTGGACAAGCAATAGAAACTTTTTTCACACCTTTTCTAATCTTAAGGGTCAGTTCATTAAATTTAAGGATTGCAGATCAAAACAATGCACTTTACACACTTGAAAAAAAAACAAAGAAAGTGACACTAAAAGCTTACCACCTAAAAATAAAAGTAAGACAATTGGAGGATAAAGGAATTATTTGAAAATAGGAGTAAAAATCAAAAAAGGATTAAGGGATGATTAAGGTCCATAAAATGCGCCAAATCTCGAGAAGTTTCCCTTAATTTCAGGCTTCTGGTTCAATCGGACCTCAACAGATTTAACCTGAAAAAATACATAATACAAGTTCATAATTAAACTAGTTACGCAGTGGGTTTCATAAAAAGGAAGACCATTTTTAAAGATGTAATTTTTGTAGTCGAACGAAAATGTAACAATTGTGCAGTGAATCTATAATTAAAGTTTTCTAGCTACCTTTAGACTAATTTTTGAAATAACATCAATTACACATTAGATTTGAAAAGATTCCCTGAGGGATCTAATAGTTACCTGTAATATTTGTTAATAGATTTGTGTTACATGTAAACAATAAATATCAGTTCAATGTAAGCTACGAGTTCAATAGCTTTAATTGTAGTCAAGTATGTCATAATACAGTTTTTATGATAGCCTGTGTATAGGGTTGTTAATTGTTTTTGAAAACGATCGTTAACCAAACAGGGATAGTAGTGGGGGAAGAAATAGATAGTGAAAGGACAACTGCACTTTAGATTGCTTAAATTCCATCTTAATATTTCACTTTTTTTGATCCCACTGCATGTGCTTGTGCAACAGAAGACGACATTTAAGAGTGTTAGAAGTTTTTTTGTTTCCCATATTTCTCTTACCTGAATGGTGTGATTGATGGAACCATATTCATTAGAAATAATACAGGTGTAGAAACCATCGTCCGGCCGCCGATTATTCTAAAATACAAGTTTCAAATATTGTATTACCAGAAAAAAGCGGTATAGCGTCGGGAGAAAAATAACATTTAGTTTTTAATAAAAACATTTCCGCGGAAACCCTGAACCTGGATTGCGCGGGAAGGGTCGGTTAAAACTTGAATAATAAGCAAACACTTCTTATCTTTAAAGTTATGGCCAATGCTTAAATAAAATCGTTGTACGTAGTAGTAACTTAACAAATTGGAAATTTGGCAGAGAAATACTAATTTATGGTCCTTTGTCTTATTATCTTAACACGTATTTTTTACATTTTATATACATAATAATAATTTAAATTATTAACAATTTGAAAACATTTTATGTTTAGTGATGTCATAATATTTACTTTAGTTAACACTAGCTTGAAAAACCCAGCTTTGCCTGGAAACCAAAAAAGGCAAACCTACGACATTCCCGTGGTTCTAACTCCATCCCGTGGTTCCAACTCCATGCTTTATTTAAAAGCTCAATTAAACATTAAGCGGCGAGTGCCAAATATTTCCCTTTAAACTTTATAATTTATTTCCTCTTATAATTCTTGCTACCGCAATTTAAATTCCGTAAAGTTTCAACTCGAAATCTTTAAGTTTTTTTCATGTTAAAGTTTATCTTACTAGCCTGCGCCCATCTTCTAAATTAATTGTGAACATGTTCTTTTCGTGTACATCGTAAAACATAACATAAATCATTCGCGGATTTTCACAAAAATTTCGTGGATTTTCAAAATTTTTAAAAAATTAATGGAGATCGAATTTTGATGGAGACAAATATTTGAAATTTTGATCATTCATAAACCTTCCCTGGGGTCCCTAGATGTCCCACAAAAAATTTGGGCTCGATCGGTTCAGCCGTTTTGACGTTTATTGGATACAAACAGACAGACAGACAGACAAACAAACAAACAGACAGACAAGCCAAATTTATATATATAGAAGAAAAATTAATTCTAATAAGTTGATTCACTTTGATAACTGTCAAATTCCTTGTGTATAAAATAAAAATATAATTGGTTAATATATTTCTCACACTAAGTTGAAGTTTGAAACAGTTGAATCTGAAGGAGTAAAGGTTTATATAAGTTTTAAATTTTACATTTTAAGTTCCGCACTATTAACAAACAAACAAGCAGTCAACCATCATGAAAAGTTAGACAAAAAATAAAAGTAGTTCTATTTATTTTCAGAATTATAAAATGGCAGAATGTATAAAAAGAAAGTGGCTTTTTATCAGGATTTTTATCGTGACATATAGAAGCGAGCTTGTAATTTCAAGTATGGACTATGTGCAAGCATAATTTCCAATGGTACCCTCACAATGTTTATCTGAAAAATAATGCATTGAAGATTTCTCCGTATTTCTACCTTGAACCATGTTAATTCTAACAATGTCCTTTGTTGTTTCTGAAGCATTGAAAGACACTTGATAGAGAAACCACAAATAAAAAGATAAATTTTCAAAGAAAAACGAATGCATATCGCATAAAATCTTGATCATAGAGTTCTTTTAAAGGTACTGTTGTTAATCAGAGATGCCCAATCTAAAAAGTTAAGTTACTTGAATTATCTTCAACGTCCCATAACTAGCTGGGGTTTTATGTTAAAATAATTTTAGCATATGTTTCCCCATCTTAGGATGCATTAGGTTTTTGAAGGATAAAATTAATATTTTATAAAAAATTCTTTTTATGTGCTGAACTCTTTGAAATCATTGTTTTCTTAAAAGTTGTTTTTTAACTGTTCTGTTAATGTTGGTGACCCGTGAACATAACCTAATTTTTTGTTCAAGAGAGGGTCTCAGTCCGGGGGGGGGGGGGGGGGGGGGGGGGGGGTCGGGTTGAAAAGAAATGCCCCTGAAAAAATGTAAAAATCTAAATTGTAAACTTTATTATCTTATCATTTTCTCACACTAGACAACTTGATGCCTCAACAAGGTAAAAATAATAATAATTTAAACATTTTTCATTTACAATAAAAATATATGCAGGCGTAATTTCAAGAAACCTCCATGTGCGATTCACAATAAGATGTTTCCTTTTCACAACAATTTTAGATTTTTAACATACTTTTTTTTAGTTTTTTGTTCACGTCATTTTGTCTTTTATACTTATTTTAAAATATTATTTGTTATTGTAAGGAAACGAGTATATCTTAAAATATTATTTGTTATTGTAAGGAAACGAGTATATCTTAAAATAAGCAGTTTTGTTGAATCATATACTTTTTGAAAAAAAGATGAATATTACTTTGTCAACTTTTACATAAAGCTGAAATAGCTATCTGAAATTTTATGTTTACTTGTGAATATATTAAAATGGAGAAGAATCGTTTTGGAACACCATCAATACACGTCTGGAAAAAAATCATCACTTCAAGGATTGCTTCATTTTTTATTGCGGTTGCCCGAATTTAACACTTACGCAAATAAAAAAAAACGATATCGTCTTTATTACATTTCATCAAGACATAAATTTTCATAATATTAAATCCTTGAAAAAGTATAAGTTTAAAAAGTGTCCTACCATAATACTTAGTCTGCCTCGTCTTCTATTAATAGATATCTCCGACTGCCCCATTACATAACTTCTTCTCTTCACCTCCTTTCCGTCCTTAATAGAAATATTTTTAATCCTCATTATATGCCGTCAATGAGATACTTTTTTAAAGGGAGTGTTCGCGAAAAATGAAAGGGGGTATAGGCTTAATGCGATAAAAAAGCGCTTTTGATCGCTACTAATCTTACTTCTATCTGTTGCGTCTATAAGGAGAAAATTGATAAAGACGTCTCATACCGAAGAGCGTAGCGCCCATACAAATTGAGGAAGTTGGAACATACGACTTAGACCGTAAAAAAATCAAATTAATATCAAACAAATCATTCAGATATTACAACCTATAGTCATCGATTATCTGATCAATAATGTGGAAGATATTTCCGTTTTTCTTGGGTTAGTGTTTAATTCTGATTATTTGCTAGTATGTTTTCATGAGGTATAATTACGCAAGTCCTTCCTTTTAAAACCACAATTAAAAAAATTATATCAATTATCATTGACATTTACTTCCAACTTCATCAAAAAAAAGCTGTACAGGGTATTGTTGTGAATCGGACATTGCCACTTTTTCATAGAGGGGCACTTGAACTTACGCTTACAGTTCCTTTAAATAATTTTTAATGAATAAAATTGACTTAAATTGAAAACCAAAAAAATGAAATTTTGAATTTTGATATATTTCTGTAGATTAAGTGAAAGAGAGGGGGCAAGTTTTACATTCATAAACGATGCTCACTGCATGGAAGAAAATTTCAAAAAATCATTTTTAAATGTGTTTAGTTTACCTTGATCCATTTTATTAATGGTTTAGGACAACCCCTGTAAGGACAGTTTAGATCATGCCTAGATCCTAGATTAGCTCCTGAAAAAATATAACAATTAATATAATTATAATACGATTTAGAGCTCCATTGTTTCAGTTTTCCGGAAGCGCCTGATCTAATCATGGTCCAGTCACGATTTTTGTGTCTATTCTGAACCAATAGAATTTGCATCTGCGGTAACAAAAATCTTTCTAGCTCATCATCCAATTAGATAATATTGATTTTAATAATAACGCCTGTATTTCTTATGGTTTCTTACTGCAATCATGCTATTTTTTAGAAAAAAAGTAAGTTGTAGCCGAAATAAGTTGTTCAGGTTTTACTTCTTGTAAATTTCTAAAATTGCAACTTTTTAACCGCGACAGTCCAAAATCATGGTGCAAGAAAGAATTTGGCCCAATCAATTTTTTTATCAAGCAAAACAACTATAATAATGCAATTAAAAAAAATATACATTCCTTTATAAAAAGCTGTTTTTTTGGTATGCAACAATTTTCATTTAATCCCGCCGGGATATTTTCATTGAAAGATACTTTGAAAATCTACAAAGGAAAAAAATCCGCAAAATCCGCAAGCACTCGGGTTTATCATTGAATCCCCTCTTTAAAAAGGAATGTCATTTACTCTCAGACAAATTAGAATCAATGGAAATTTGTCTGAGAGTAAAAGATATATTCCAAGACATGTTTTCAATAATTTCATCCAAAATTATTCCATTCACAAATTTTCATTCAAATGCACTTTTGTTTCTTTATTAATAAGTTTAGAAATATAAATCCTAAAATATTTTCTTATTTGCTTATTTGTTTACCTGATATTAAAACAAGTTTTACGATGGACTCATCAAACTCTGGTGGGCCAGGTGTTCTAAAATGTTTCTTAGTAAAAACAGAGAATAATACATATCCCAAAAATTAGGAAGAAATCTAAAACAAATTTCAAGATTCCGTTAAATAAAAAAGTTTTACACAAAGAGGCAAAAGGCAACTTTTTTCCTCATTAGATATCTTCAACCGTAAATATTAATTTAGCTTTATGTGGCTCATGTTTCAACAAAAATCTGCGAAGTAAAAATTTTAAAACTTCAAAAATTCATTAGTTTATTTTTAAGAAGTTATGATTACATTATCTTTAAATTTTCTTTCATTTCAACATTTTGCGTATTTTAAAGAAACTTTTAGAGAAAACAGTCTTGTTTGTGTTTGGGCTTTTTAACGCTTAGTACATTTGAATATTCTAAGAACGCTTTGAACATGATTCTAAAAATAAAAAAAAAATGTACATTAATGTTACTCACTTCTTGAACAGCGAGTAGCGAAACATTTCAAATTGTGATTCATTACTTATATTTCAGAATACTTGGATTTGGTAATTTCAACTGCATGATTCATTGGTTTAAAATGTACCCCGAGCATTCCAGAAATTACAAATGCTCTGTTTAAATTTAAATTCATAATTAAAAGAAAGAATCAAGACGACTATCATGTCAATGTTCACGGGTTTGCACTGCAATGGTTTAAGGTACTCACCCATTAGATTTACAACCTAGCTTGGTGTTTTTAGAGTATCTATCACGCTTATTCTTGGCATTATCCTCAGAGTCTAAAACAGAACAACAAAATAAAGTTCAATGAAATTAAGACAAAGATTTATGTACTTAATTTAATTTAATTTATACCCAACTAACTTGGAAATCCAGCTTTATATAAATTTTTTACAAAAAGTTGACCCTCTTAGAAATTTCCCGTGGATCTACATAATTCCCTCAATAAAAATGTGAGGCAAATCGGTCAAGGGATATAGGAGTTATGATCAGACATACGAACATTTAAACAGACTAACAGTATTCGTTGTCCTTGTCAACAAATATATATTTTTTAACTATAGAAACGGATCCATCTTTCATTAAACCAAAAGAAGCCCGAAAGATAAACTACATCCTAGGCGAATCATACTTATCTTTCATTTCAATAAATCAATCAACCCAAACCAGGCTATAAAAGGAATAGATCAAATTATTAAATACTAAATATACCTATAAAAGTATAATAAAATGTCGATTTTTTAGAAACAATGCTTAGAAGGTAATTATTTGGACTGTATGTGTGCCTTTTAAGTATCTTATACTTAAGCCTGATATCCAAGAAGCCAAGTGTTATGAATTTACAGTTCGAATTTTTCCCCCCCTTCGCGCAAATCTTGCCCCCCCCTACATTTATTTCTGTATACGCCCTTGTCACAAGTGTTTAGGTCAGACAATGTTTTCTCACAAAATTTGATCCAATCAGCTTAAAAATGTTTGTTGTTTGGAGCCTAACTGAACCCCACACTTTCAAAAAAAGGCAAAAATGTTATGGCGAGGTAAAAGAATCCTCTAAAATGTGTAGATTTATGAATTTTCACAAGCTTTCACAGCCAATTTATTTCTTATTATCATAGATTGATTATCAATACAAATAAAACACTAGATGTCATATTTTCAAGATTTTTGTGTTTTTCGTTCACAATAACCCTGAGGCAGTAGACAAAAAAAAAGGTTATGCGCATGCTCCAAAGAGAGGGCTTGTTCTACGCCGCATACGCGTAACTCCTTTGGGCTTCTGCCTCAGGGTTATTGTGAACAAAAATCCCTAAATCTTGAAAAGACGACATCTAGTGTTCTATCTGTTATTGTTAATTAATCTATGCTTATTATAAACTATGTTCATGACATGAAACACTTGCATCTACATTAGCTGTACAAAACAAACAATAAACTCAAAAAATGTTTCATGTTTATGTTTCTACAAAATTGTCAAACTCGTGAAAACAGCGAAATTAAATTCTTGTCATGAATAACAAGAATACAATATCTTCAAGACTCAAAAAAAGAAAATAGAAAAGAATGTAAAATCTTTTTCTTGAAAAATTATTTCACACAAATTTTAGACAAATCTAGAAGAATTCTATTTGGTCAAGAACTCGAAAACTTAATAAATTTTAGCGGGTTTTCTTTTTTTTACCAAATCTTAATTTATCTATTAAAAAAACATCTAGTTGTAATGACCTTGACTATTACTTTTGAATTGAGAATCATTTAGAAAACTTCTACTTTCATGAAAATAGTCGTCTTTATACACAAATTTTTTAAAGGTGTTAAAAGCAGACTGATTAGGGAATGCTTTTTTTGGAGGGGGCAACTGTAACTTGTAGGGGCAATAAGTGGAGTAATCCCTGCTATTCAGGGCCTGAATTGTTCTGGGGTAATTATCTGCAAGTAATACTGGCTGTTATTCCCTTGGTAATGAATTGACCCTCTGCTTGGTTGAACCAGGCCTCGGCCCCCCCAGTCCAGAATGGCGGTAGCTTGATGGAAACGGCGGTCAGACGGGGCTCCTCGGGTTCTGTAGACATCATGTACTTCTGTTCAGTCTCCAGGCTGAAAACAAACTGCTGGGCAGCGGGAAACACAGGAGAACTGAAATAAATAAAGTTGAACCAAACAGGGACCCTACTATATAGCTCCGTATGAAAAATACAGGGACGGTGATGGGTATAATTTCAGGTTTGTAGGTGAATAGTGGCTGCGTGAAAATTTCAACGTCGGGGTTACCACTGTAAAGGTTGGAAACTAGATCTACTCAAGAGAGAGAACACTGGATGTCTGAATATATATTTGCGTACAATGTGTTTAGTAAAGTACAAAGAGGGAGTTGACAGGAACTGGTCAACTTCCACGTAAACATAAACAGGGATAAATATGATAAATATATATGAATAAACTGGTCCTCCACAACACCCTCAAAGCAAAAAGAAAAGTAATTAGTACACACACACTGCTGGTTTTATTAGATCAGACAGACAAAATATTAATGATGCTTATAGTCCACAATTCTGTCAGTAATTAGTATTCAGACCAGCAAATATTGAGATCAATGAGAGCTTATATGGATTATAACTTGAACAAGTGCGAAGGATCCAATTTATTTTGATGGGGTGCAGATCCTGGATCCACTGTTACTCTTTTTTTTCTCAAAAGTATTAAATATTCTCTATTTTTGATGCGGATCCTGATCCTGAATCAGCTCTGAAAAATGGATCCTAGTCAAATATCGGATCCGGAATCATTTCCTGAACATTTCTTTAAGATTTTCTGAATTTTAACACATGAAATGTTTTTCCTTCTTCATTCGATGATTTTGATGCTAAAACTTAAGACAGCCATTCAGTGATTAGTAAGTTTTAATTTTATAGCTAACCATTGATATTTGTGTTTTGAGAGCAATCTTTTTCTCGTTAGCAGGTTTTGTCTGATATTTGCACATTTAAATCCGGATCCGGACCCAAAATGTTGAGAACCTAACGGATCCGGATCCGAAACACAGCTTCAATTGCTTTTAGGTACAACTACATACCAGAGAGCCTAATGACTATATAAAATCAAGATTTTTATTGTGAATGAAGTGTCATCCTTTATGGGTAACTCTGAATAAACAATTATTCCTTATAAAGCACAACTTGAAGAAAAACAACTATTAGCAGTACAAGTATTTTTTTATATTAAGTATTGTCTATTTTTCTATCAAAGCATATCTTTGCTTTTTTCCAGGAATCCTAGTATCTGGTGTACCAAAAAAACTAAAACAGAATAAATCAAAATCAAAATCTTAAAAGCAATAATGGGACAATGTAAAATACCAATAATATAATAATATTTTTTGCCAAAACTTGATAATTTGTTTGTCCACCCTGTGGAGTAGAATAGAGTAGGCCCAGGGGGAATCTAGGATTCTTTTCTCGATATTTGTCTTCTCTATAAAAAGAGGAAATAAACAAGAAGAATTTTCAGATATTTATACAGTTTCAACAGTTTCTACATTCTAGAGGAATCAAGTGAACTTTTATGCTAAAACTTAAGACATTGATAATTTTTAATCATCTTGTTGAGCTTAACCAATAATGGAATCTAATTATATTTCATTAAGGTCAAATATTCCAAGCAATTTTAGCTTTTATAGATTAAAAATCCCTGTGGAGTCCTTTCAGAGATAATTCATTTACTCGTAAAAATCATGTGCATTTTCAGGTTTTAAGTCAAACGTAACTGTAGTTGTTTTTGCGATATTTTTTAACCGTAAATGACAGGGTCTCTAAATTTTGAGATTTTTTTTTTAATAGTCCCAGGACGTGAATTGTAGCATAACCTCGGTAAAATCTGAAAAAGTCTTTTTGGAAAGAAACCAGATAAAATCATGCTAATTAGAATGTTTCAGGCAGTATCTAGGCAGTAAGTGACCTAGGACTTTTTTATTTGCTTATAATATGTCTTATGATTGTGCAAGAAGTCACAAAATTTGGGGTACATTTAGAGATGGAGTGGAGAAAATAAGACATTTTTATTTATTTCTATTATTGTGTGTACAGATTACAAGTAATATAATAGTCAATCTAAATTTGTACATGAAGAACTTGAGAAGCCTAGATGAAGCCTTATTTCTCTCATTTTTTCTAACTCAAGAAAACCAGAAAAAAATGTGGGGGAAAATTACGCCAAAAAAGTTGCAAAGCTAGAGATAAAACATCAACATTTTATTCTGAGAATGGAAATAATTAAAATTTACAGGTTATTTTAAGATCACTAAGTTTATAATTATAATGTACATCCTTACAATCTTTATATATGAATAATACAACTACTTCTTATCTTTATGAAAATTAATAATTTAAAAATAAAATGAGTCAATTCGTGGAGATATTTGGGCAATAATCATTACACGCGTCAGTGGGGCTAATAAAACTGGGGAATTGACAGACGACATTTAATTTCATAAAAATATTCATTTGATATTACTTTAAAGCACAGTTTAAAAAACAGCTTATAACCAGCATGGTATGGGTCTGTGAACACTGCACAATTATTATAGTTTAAGTTCATGTGACTATTTAATCCCATTAAAAGTTTTACAGTCGTCTTTCTATGCAATGATTCACTAAAATATTTAGGCTATAGCTCAATCAGTCCAAGTTAATGGGCTGTTATGATTTTAAAAACTAATTTAATATTCCTTTATAAATCTTACAGGTATATATGTAATTTCAAGAGTTATTTCCAGATTTTAGTTTTGCTAATTGATTTAAAACAATAGCCCCCCCCCCCACCCCATTCTTGGCTATCTAAAGCTAATTTTTATGTTTACATTTAGTTGTTCTTATTTTAACAATCCTAAAAAACCATCAAAAACAAAAAAAATAATTCCCCGTTATGTCACATCTTTAACTCATTTTTAAGTAGCATGGATACACGATTAAGAGCAGTATAATCAAAGTCAAATGCTTTGCAACACTTTAGTCTTAAAAATTGATTTAGAGCGGTATAATCAAAGTCAAATGCTTTGCAATACTTCAGTCTTGAAAATTGATTTAGAGCGGTATAATCAAATTCAAATGCTTTGCAACACTTTAGTCTTAAAAATTGATTTAGAGCGGTATAATCAAAGTCAAATGCTTTGCAACAATTCAGTCTTGAAAATTGATTTAGAGCGGTATAATCAAAGTCAAATGCTTTGCAACAATTTAGTCTTAAAAATTGATTTAGAGCGGTATAATCAAAGTCAAATGCTTGGCAACAATTTAGTCTTGAAAATTGATGCATTTTATATAATGCAGTTTGAATCTATGTGTACACTGTACAGGGCTACCCACAAATGATGAAACTCTAAAGACGACCCAAAACTCTATAATTAGGATGGAGTATTTTATTTGTTTACTATGTGATTCACAGAAATAAACCAATTTTAGCCTACAAGAAAGCTTGAATGCAAAAAAATTGAGTTTTTTTATTATTTTTGATGGTTTACTAGAAACAAAGCTTTGTACCAAGCTTTAAATCTTAAATGAGAAAATTACCTGCATCAGATTGGAGTTGATCAGAATCAGAAGGATTTTCAATATCATCACCAGAATTCACTCGGTCATTTATTGGATGATACAGATCACTGTGATCATAATTGGTGTTGTTCAAGTCACTATGATTGTCATCGTGATCATACAGGTCACTGTGATCATGATCGTGTTCATAATAATCGTTATAACTATCATAGGTTTCCACGAGTTTATCCAAAGCTGAAAGTATAATTATTAACATAGTAAATGGAATATTTAAGTGCAAGAGGACACTGTGATTTAAAGATTGCAAGCTCTCGAGCAAAAAAAGTATAATAATCTTGCCAAAGCCAAGTGCTTTAAAGTGCTACAATGTACATATAAGTAACTACGGAAAGGCATAATTGAGTAAGATCGGTAAAATCAAAGCCCAAGGCGTTGCGACCCTTCAAAATAGACCCTGTAATATATATTTAAACTTATTTATAAAAAGTTTTTTAATCAATAAATAATCCTAATTTAAGACTAAACCCCAGACAAATTAGGAAGAGGATTTACTTAGGAAATTGAATCAAAACATTTAAAGTAATTGAATTAAAAATAATATTAATACCTTTAAAAGTTGTTAAAGTGGGAATGGACGAACAGCTGACGATTATCTATAGAAAAATAGATGATCATAAAAATATGATAATTGATAAAAGCTAAAAGATTTAATATAAAATTGCCTAAGGGCGAAAATTAATCAAAGATTAAAATTTTAATTAAAGTTCCAAGTTTAAAATGAAGAATGAAGCTGGAATTATAAATGTGTAAAATAAGAAGATTTCTTGTGTAAAAATGAATTGATAACTCTAAAAAGAATTGTGATCATTCTTCCTTTAGAGAAATAAGGCAGAGCCCAATGGGTTGCATTGCTCTGCCCAAAATCACTCCGGCATTTTAGTTCTTCACTTCACAGCTGAATCTAACTATATATAGTTAGATTTAAGATAGCATCACATCGTTTACTACAAACTCTTATCTTTCACATTTTATTTGCTTTAGTAACTGCAAGGACAGGGATACCTAAAATTTGAACATTCAAATTATAAAAAAGTGTTTGTAACATATCAATAACTTTTATAAATCTTAAGATTAGGTTGGGGGACAGGCGTTTAGGGCCGAGCACTGCAACTATAGGAAGGCTATATATATATGGCCCAGCGCTGCGGCTAGGACAGGCTATGGGGGCCAAGCGCTACGGAATCTCATAATACCCCTCCCCCCCCCCTATAGAATTCTTCAAAGGTATCACGACAAACTCTTGACAGAATGCGATCCAGTCGAGAGCTAAAACCCTTCCTACCCTATACTAGCCGCAGCGCTTAACATATCTTGGCAGTCTGCAACGCAACAGATGGTCTGATGAACCGTATAAAGAACTGCGAGAACGCTGTAACAAGAAGCTTAGGTCTATCCTTACAATTGCGCTTTTAGTCTTCCCCCCCCCCCCTTTATCATTTACGTACATGAAAACTATTTGTCAAAAGATTAATTGGATTTCGTATTATTCCAGGGTTACGTAGGGTTATATCAATAACAGGACCTAGCGCTTCGGCTGGGACAGGATAGGGGCCGAGCCATATGTTATACGTGATAATAGATGGTAGGGGGGGGGGGG